>NC_064811.1:105992650-106255953 GCF_023721935.1 Panthera uncia
GGGCTCTATGCTGACAGCTCGGAACCTGGAGCCTGCTTTGGATTCTGTGTCTCCCTCTCTCTCTGCCCCTAACCCACTCGCATTCTGTCTCTGTCTCTCTCATAAATAAACATTAAAAAAGAATTTTAAAAAAATAAAGAAAAAGGAATCCTTGGGTGCCTGGGTGGTTCAGTCGGTTAAACATCTGACTCTTGATTTCGGCTCAGGTCATGATCTCACAGTTTGTGATTTTGAGCCCCATGTCGGGCTCTGTGCTGACAGCTCAGAGCCTAGAGCCTGCTTTGGATTCTTTGTCTCCCTCTCTCTCTCTTTTCCCCTCCCCTGTTCATGCTCTGTCTCTGTCTCTCTCTCAAAAAAATTAAAAAAAATGTTTTTTAAAGAAAAAGGAATCATATTCATAGTAGTTATCACAAATACTAAATATAGTAATCATGTAACATGTTTAATAAAAATATGTAAAGAATAGAATAAAATATTAATAGAGAAAATAAAACTGGATGGAAAGGCTAAAAAAATAATAACACTGCTACTAAGTTAAAAAAAATTTATTTTTATTTTTGAAAGAGAGACACAGAAAACGTGAGTGGAGGAGGGGCAGAAAGAGAGAGGGAGACACACAATCTGAAACAGGCTCTAGGCTCCAAACTGTCAGCACAGAGCCCGACATAGGGCTTGAACTTGGGAATGGCAAGATCACGACTTGAGCTAAAGCTGGACACTTAACTGACTGAACCATCCAGGTGCACCCAGTGTTAGTAAGTTAATATGTGGATTGAACACAGTATCGGTTACATTACAAATAGGAGATTTTATAAGTTATGGCAAACATAAGTAGGATGTAAATGAAAAACTCATTGTAGACATTTAAACACTAAAACAACACTTTCTAAGAGCTGCTTGAAAGGGGTTTTAAAAATAGAATAGAAATAGAAGGGAAGCTTCTAAACCCATTCTATAAAGCCAGCATAGCCTTGATTCTGAAACCAAAGACCCCACTTAAAAGGAGAATTACAGGCCAATATCTCTGATGAAACTGGATGCAAAAATTCTCAACTAGATACTAGCAAATCAAATCCAACAGCATATTAAAAGAATTATATATACCATGATCAAGTGGGATTTATTCCTGGGCTGCAGGGGTGGTTCAATATTTGCAAAAAATCTATGTGATACACCAAATTAATAAAAGAAAAGATAAGAACCATATGATCCTTTCAATAGGAAAAGAAAAAGCATTTGATAAAATGCAGCATCCTTTCTTGATAAAAAATATCAAGAAAGTAGGGATCGAAGGAACATACCTCAACATCATAAAAGCCATAAATGAAAGGCCCACAACTAATATCATCCTCAATGGGGAAAAACCTAGAGCTTTCCCCCTAAGGTCAGGAACATGACAGGGATGTCCACTCTCACCACTGTTGTTCAACATAGTACTGGAAGTCCTCACCTCAGCAGTCAGATAACAAAAAGAAATCAGGAAAGAAGTCAAACTCTCACTCTTCACAGACAACTCTTTGTGGAAAAACCTGAAAGACTCCACCAAAAAACTGCTAGAACTGATACGTGAATTCAGCAAAGTCACAGGATATAAAATCAACATACAGAAATCTGTTGCATTTCTATACACAAATAATGAGGCAACAGAAAGAGAAATCAAGGAATCAATCCCATTTACAATTGCAACAAAACCCAGAAGATAACCTAGGAATAAAACTAACCAAAGAGGTAAAAGATCTGTTTGCTGGAAAAAAGCTTAGGAAAGAAATTGAAGAAGACACAAAGAAATGGGAAAACGTTCCATGCTCATGGATTGGAAGAGCAAATATTGTTAAAATGTCTGTACTATCCAAAGCAGTCTACACATTCAGTTCAGTGCCTATCAAAATAACACCAGCATTGGTCACAAAACTAGAACAAACAATCCTAAAATTTGTATGGAACCAGAAAAGACCCTGAATAGCCAAAGTAATGTTGAAAAAGAAAACCAAAATTGGAGTCATCACAACTCTGGACTTAAACTGTATTACAGAGTTGTAATCATCCAGACTGGTTCTAGCACAAAAAAAGACACATAGATCAATTGAACACAATAGAGGAAAGAGTATGCAGTGGATAAAAGAAAGTCTCTTCAGTAAATGGTTCTGGGAAAACTGGACACCAACATGCAAAAGAATGAAACCGGAGCACTTTCTTACACCATACACAAACTCAAAATGGATGAAAGACCTAAATTTGAGACAGGAAACCACCAAAATCCTAGAGGGCAGCAATCTCTTTGACATTGGCCTTAGCAACTTTTTACTAAACACATCTCTGGAGGCAAGGGAAACAAAAGCAAAAATGAACTATTGGGGCCTCAGCTAGATAAAAAGCTTCTGCACAGCAAAGGAAACAATCAACAAAACTAAAAAGCAACTGATGGAATGGGAGAAGGTATTTGCAAATGACATATGGGATAAAGTGTTAGTATCCAAAATCTATAAAGAACTTGCCAAATTCAGGGTGCCTGGGTGGCTCAGTCCGTTAAGCATCTGATTCTTGGTTTCGGCTCAGGTCATGATCTCACAGTTTCGTGAGTTCGAGCACCACATCAGGCTCCAGGCGGCAGTGCAGAGCCTGCTTGGGATTCTTTGTTTCCCTCTCTCTGCCCCTCCACCACTTGTGCTATCTCTGTCTCTCTCAAAATAAGTAAATTTAAAAAAATTAAGAAAAAAAGAACTTACCAAATTCAACACCCAAAAAACAAATAATCCAGTGAAGATGGACAAAAGACATGAATAGATATTTTTCTAAAGAAATCCATATGGCTAACAGATACACGAAAAGATACTCAACATCACTCATCATCAGAGAAATACAAATCAATAGCACAATGAAATACCTCCTCACACCTGCCCGAATGGCTAAAATTAACAGTTGAGGAAACAATAGATGTTGGCAAGGATACGGAGAAGGGGGAACCCTTTTGCACTGTTGGTGGGAATGCAAACTGGTGCAGCCATTCTGGAAAACAGTATGGAGGTTCCTCAAGAAATTAAAAACAGAACTACCTTATGACCCAGCAATTGCACTACTGGGTATTTATCCAAAGGATACAAAAATGCTGATTTGAAGGGGTACATGCATCCCCATGTTTATAGCAGCACTATCAGCAATAGCCAAATTATGGAAAGAGCCTAAATGTCCATTGACTGATGAATGGATAAAGAAGAGGTAGTAAGGGCACCTGGGTGGCTCAGTTGGTTAAGCATCCAACTTCAGCTCAGGTCATGATCTCATGGTTCATGGGTTCGAGCCTCGCTCAGGCTCTGTGCTGACAGCTCAGAGGCTGGAACCTTCTTTGGATTCTGTGTCTCCCTTTCTCTCTGTCCCTCCCTTGCTCACGCTCTGTCTCTCTCAAAAATAAATACTAAAAAACAAAGAAGAGGTGTAAATGTATATATAGAATGGAATACTACTTGGCAATCAGAAAGGATGAAATCTTGCCCTTGGCAACATCATGGATGGGACCTAAGTGTATTATGATAAGTGAAATAAGTCAGAGAAAGACAAATATACAATTTCACTCATGTGGAATTTAAGAAATACAGCAGATGAACATAGGGAAGAGAAGGAAAAATAAGATTAGAAACAGGGAGACAAACCATAAGAGACTTTTTTTTTTTACATTTATTTATTTTTGAGAGAGAGAGAGAGAGAGAGAGCGCGCGCGCGCGTGCACACCAGTGGGGGAGGGGCAGAGAGAGAATGCGACACAGAATCCGAAGCAGGCTCCAGGCTCAGCAGTCAGCCCAACGCGGGCTTGAACTCACAAACCATGAGATCATGACCTATGCCGGAGCTGGATGCCCAACTGACTGAGCCACCCAGACTCCCCAAGAGACTCTTAAATACAGAGAATAAACAGGGTTGCTGAAGGAGAGGTAGTTGGGGGATTGGGCTAAGTGGATGATGGGCATTAAGGAGGGCACTTGTGGGATGAGCGCTGGGTGTTGTATATAAGTGATGAATCACTGGGTTCTACTCCTGAAACCAATACTGCACAGTATGTTAACTAAATTGAATTAAATAAATAAATTCTAATTTTAAAAAAATCTACAAAAAATCCTGTTTAAGAAAAAAGAAAAAGGAATCATATTCATAGTAGTTATCACAAATACTAAATAATTTATTAGTCATGTAACATGTTTAATAAAAATACTTAAAGGACAGAATAAAATATTAATGGAGGAAATAAAGAAAACTGGATGAAAAGGCTAAAAAAATAATAACAGTGTTACTAAGTTAATATGTGAATTAAACACACTATTGGTTACATTACAAATAGGATATCGTATAAGTTATGACAAACATAATTGGAATGTAAATGAAAAGTTCATTGTAGACGTATAAACAGTAAAACAACAGTTTGTAAAAGCTACTTAAAAGGGGTTTTAAAAATGGAATGTAGGGCAACTGGGTGGCTCGGTTGGTTAAGTGCCAGACTTCGGTTCAGGTCATGATCTCACGGTTCATGGGTTCAAGCCCTACTTTGGGCTCTGTGCTGGCAGCTCAGAGCCTGGAGCCTGCTTCAGTTTCTGTGTCTCCCTCTCTCTCTGTCCCTCCCCCACTCACTCGCTCTCAAAAATAAGTAAACATTAAAAAAATTTTTTTAATAAAAAAAGTAAAAATGGAATGTAGGTTTTAGAACTAGATCTATGTTTATAAAAGAATTCTAGGTTTAAAAAATAGCAATTAGCAGTAGAGAAAAAAATAATGTTTCTAGAAATCTGGTTAATAAAAAAATATTTTATAGTGTTCTCCAATGACAGGAAAATGAGTGATAGGTAGTGAGGAGGGCACTTGTGATGAGTAGTGAGTGCTGTATGTAAGTAATGAATCACTAAATTCTACACCTGAAATTAATATTACACTGTATGTTAACTAACTGGAGTTTAAATATAATATAAACTTAAAACTACCAAAAAAAGGGGGGGGGAGATGTAACATTAAAAAAATTGAATCATACCCTTCTTCCAGTGTGTTAAGGATGTGGTGAGATGGATTGGTTTGATTATATAAACATTTTAGAAAATTTGTAGAATGCATGTAAAGCTAATTTTTAAAATTAATAGAATGGTAAAAGCTTTTTTGCTGTGAATCAAGTTTCACAGTTAGTGTCAGAGATATCTTTTAAAGCAAATATATCAGGCTAGAGATACTAATATACCTAAAGGTTCTTAGATAAGCATATGAAAAAATATCAACAAAAATTGAGTGGTGGAGAGAAGGGAGTAAATATATCCACCATTATTTATATCTGGAATTAACAAATACTGTGTAGAACATGGAAGTATAGGTTTAAGTATTAAATAAAGTTATAAGGGTAGAGACCACTTTTGGGCAACCAACTTAAATAATGGAAACCTGAGTAAGGTAGAAGGGCCCACAGTGACCCCTGGCTGAACACATAGGCCCATTAGACCACCTTGTAATAGCCTTAGACTCTAACTGACCAATTACAACCAGGCACAGTTCCTAAGATTACCAAAAATGGGAAAATTACATATGTTCCCAGGCTCCCTCACTCTGCCCTAAAACTATGGCTCCCCACCACAGCCTCATGGCAGACAGTCTCTGTTTTGCTATCCTGCCTGCAGCTTCCTTGCAGTGAGTGTATTCATAAACGTCTGTCTCCATTGTTCTGCCTTGGATGAATTCTTTCACCTTTTGTACTGCTGGCTTCCACCCAGTCGGGTTGCCCCATATTTGGTGCCCCCCACCATCCATTTGGGAGACCCCACAATAAGGATAATCAGTAATATTGTTGCTATTAGCAATAGGTGATAATCAGTAATATTGTTGGTATTGGCAGGTATAGCACTTAAATTTCAAAGTACTGTTTAAGTGCTTCATAAATAGTAACTCATTTTATTTATTTTTATTTCTATTCCTTAAATGTTTATTTTTGAGAGAGAGAAAGGATGCATGCACATATAAGCAGAGGAGAGGCAGAGAGAGGGGATCAGAGGATCTGGAGCGGGCTCTGTGCTGACAGCAGAGAGCCTGAGGGGGGGCTCAAACTCATAAACCATGAGATCATGACCTGGGCGGAAGTGGGATGCTTAACCAACTGAGCCACCCAGGAGCCCAAGTAACTCACTTACTTCTCATACCAATCCTTACAGGTAAGTACTGTCATTATCCCCATTTTACAGATGACTCACAGATATATGACAGAAAGGATAAGCAACTTGCGCAGTCACATGGTAGAGGATTCAACCAAGGGAAAAGTGTATGCTCTTAGCCATTTTGACATACTGAACCTTAAATATCTCTCTTTCAAATTTATATATACTCAAATGTAAAACAATTAAATGTGAATAATTTTTAAAAACCAAAAAAATCAATAAAACCAAAAATGGAACAAAACCTAACCCAAAAGGTATCATAATAAATATAAATGGGCTGAACTCACCTATTATTAGAAAAAAATGAGGCGGTCCTATAAATCAGCATGGTGAGGAAGAACATTGGAAAAAGACAAATATGAAGTTGGTCCCTTCTGTCTTAAAAAAAAAAAAAAAAACACCCAAAACTCCTAAAATATGTGTACATGTATAAATGGATAGGGCTCACAGGTATATAACATTAAAAACAATGGTCACCATTTGGGAAGAGAGGAAGCTTCACAGGAGTAAAGAGAGACTTCTCAGCTTTGCTCTATATATTTTTATGTTGTTTGAATCCTGCCAAAACTAAGTTTTTTAATTAAAAAAAATTTTTTTAACGTTTATTTTTGAGAGACTCAGAGACAGAGTACAAGTGGGGGAGGGGCAGAGAAAGAGGGAGACAAGGAATCTGAAACAGACTCCAGGCTATAAGCTGTCAGCACAGAGCCCTTTCCATGGCTCAAACTCACGAACTGGGAGATAATGACCTGAGCTGAAGTCGGACACTTAACTGACTGAGCCATCCAGGTGCCCCTCCTAAGTTTTGAGTTTGTGTAGGTAAGTAAATAATATCAAGGAAAACAAATTCCAGACTGTTAGCACTAAGTATCTCTGAAAAGTAGAAGGAAGTAATGGGAACAAGACTATTCTTCCTCTTTTTACTGTATCTCCTTCTCTATTGTTTGAATTTAAAAATGTTAAATGAGTGAGTGCCTGGGAGGCTCAGTCAGTTAAGCATCTGACTCATCTCAGGTCTTGATCTCAGGGTCATGAGTTCAAGCTCCACATTGGGCTCAGTGATGGGCATGAAGCCTACTTAAAAAAGTTGCAGTGAGAATCTGTGAAATAGCAAAGAAGAGAGCATGTGATCATTTTCTTTTGCCTTTCCTCTTACATAAATTATCTATTCCTGTGCTTTACCAACCGACTAGATAGTTTTTACAAATTTTATTGGAACATTGTCCATGAGTAGACTTCAGGAAGTATATAATTTTAATGAGATTTGCAGTTTAAAGTTTTGGCTGCTGCTTCTTCTTATGTAGGTCTTGGCTTAAATGTTACCTCTTTGGTTAAGTGGGGCTTTTTTTTTGACAATCAAAGGAGTCTTCTTTATCACACTCTCTTGTTATATTATCTTTATAGTGTTGTCATCATCTATTCTTTGCTTTTTAAAAAAAATATTTTTCCTACATGAAAATACAAGATCTGTGAAAGGAAGAATGTGCCTTGATCATCTTATAGCACAGGACCTAAAATAATGCTTACATATAGTAAGCACTTAATATTTGTTGCTTAAATGAAAAAAGTAATATTCTTAAAAGTTCAGAAACTTGCATTTTTGGGAAACTAAATGATGATAATTTACTGGACTCTGGTAACCAGAATACGTTTATTTATTTATAGTGGTAGATACAAGTAGTATAATAAACAAAGCTGGATATGCATTATGGTTTCTTTTCCATAACATTATTATGCCAAAACCAAATTTTAATCAAGGTTAAAAATTAATTGGGGCGCCTGGGTGTCTCAGTCGGCTAATCATCAGACTTCAGCTCGGTTATGATCTCTCAGCTCGCGAGTTCAAGCCCCATGTCAGGCTCTGCACTGACACCTCAGAGCCTGGAGCCTGCTTTGGATTCTGTGTCTCCCTCTCTCTCTCTGCTCCTCCCCCACTTGCACTCTGTGTGTGTGTGTCTCTCAAAGGTGGATAAAATTTTTTTAAAAAAATTTAAAAAAGGAATAAAAATTGATTAACACATGAAAATCGGCAAAAAGAGAGTGGTATTAAGAAGTACTAAATACTGTACTCTCTGTCTTTATACTGTATTGCTTAACAAGTACATTATCTAGTAATTGTTTGTTCTTGGTCCTAAGAATTGTGAAAGGCATTATGAATGATTTGGTTTTGCTGGTCCAGTCGTAAAAACAATAAAGTACCAGCCCAGTTAATGGTAGTTTGGGTTGTATACCTATGTAAACAAAGAGGAACATTAAGTTAAACTTGTATTTTGTTACAAATCAAAGAGCAAAAGTATAAAACATAAGTGGTGGTTCCATTAAAACATTCAAAATAATAGATAAGTACTTACTAAAGCTCACTGATAGAAATGCACATTTCTATTTTCCATTTTTCTAGGTAGAATAAACCCTGAAAATGAATCACATTTTGCCCACAAATCAAAACTACACCATTCCATTTGAAAAGACAGGCAGGTATTTAAAAATAAAATAAAATAAAAAAAACACTTTAGAAATATTTGGGAAAGTTAAATAAGTGGTACAAAGTTTTCACGAATCATAGTTTAGTAGACAGGCAATGTAGAATAGTAGTTAGATCTTGCTGTGTGCCTGGGATTCAGTTTTAGCTCTACCTACCACTAGCTCTGTGATCTTAAATAAATCACCTATTTTCTCCGTGCTTCAGTTGGGATAGTAGATCCTTCTTCATAAAGTTGTTGGGAGGTTTAAACAAGAATGTGTATGTGTATGTGTTTGTATTTTTACAAAATGATGCGTGGCAGATTGTACAGTACTACATAAGTAATAGCTACAGCTATTGTTATCCAATAAATATTGAGTGTTAGTTGCTGTGCTGAAGGTGGGAAGACCTTACCCTAAAAGAATACACAGTTTATCTTCTCTACTTTCATCCCAGTTCCTTTTGTCTATATTTCACGTCTTATATCTGAGAGAATAAATTTAAGGTACATAGTTTAATCTCAATCTTAAATTTTTTCTCCAGTTTTATTGACATATAATTAATATGTAACATTGTATTAATTTAAAACTTACAGCGTAATGATTTGACTTACGTATATATTGTGAAATGATTATCACAATAAGTTTAACATCCATCACCAAATATAGTTACACATTTTTTTCTTGCAATGAATATTTTTAAGATCTGTAAGATAAATAGTTCTGGGGGTGTAGTGTACATTATGGTAACTATAGTTAAAAATATACAGTATATTGGCACCTGCTGGCTCAGTTGGTTAGGCATCTAACTCTTGGTTTGGGCTAAGGTCATGATCTCACTGTTTGGTTTACGAATGTGAGCCCCACGTCGGCCTCTGAACTAACAGCAGGGAGCCTGCTTGGGATTCTCTGTCTCCCTCCCTCTGCCCCGGCCCTGCTCATGCTCACTTGCTCTCTCTCAAAATAAATACATTAAACACACACACACACACACGCACGCATGCACGCACGCACGCACGCATATATATGTGGCACCTGGGTGGCTCAGTTGCTTGAGTGTTGGACTCTTTATTTTGGCTGAGGTCATGATCCCAGGGTCGTGGGGTGGAGCCCAGCATCAGGCTCCATGCTGAACAGAGATTAAGATTCTTTGTCTGTCTGTCTGTCTCTCTCTCTCCCTCCCCCTGCCTCTCTCTCTCTCTCTCTCTCTCTCTCCCTCCCTCTCCCTCCCTTTACCCCTCCCCCCTATGCCCCTCCCCCACTCGCACATGCACACTCTTCCTAAAATAAAATAAATATACACAGATAGATGGATAGTATGTTTGAAAGTTGCAAAGTTCCAAGGAGAGTAGATCAATCTGTAATTTTTACCTGATATTTAAAGAGATGGCTAGGAAATTGACCTAGTGCCTAAAATAAAATATTTTAAAGTTATTTTAAATTTTGTTTCATAGATGTTTGTTTGTTACTAATGGGTGTCAGCAAGTTAGATATTCTATACCGGAGACTTCTCCTCACAAAACTTTTTATCAGAGGATGGGGGAGGCCAGAGGATCTCAAAAGGTAACCATTTTTTTCTTAATGTTTATTCTAAATTTGTTTTAGTAAAAAAAATTAAAAAATTTTTTTCAGTGATACAATCCTTTGTTATAAATACGAAGTGATTGACAAATTAAGCATTAAAGTATATAAAATATTAAATTGCTTCTTTTTCTCTTCTGTCTTTTTAATTATTTCTGTTTTATCTTATATAACCATAAATTATTTTTAAAGTAATTTTAAAATTAAAAATAAAGAACTCTCAAATACAAAGTAGATTTTGAACTTTAATTATTTTTAAGTTGCTTATAGTTTCCAGGGATAGAGCTTCCTCATGTATATTGAATTTGTAATGACTATAAAGCTGGGATATACTATAGGTCATAGAAGTATCTGGACTTAAGAAAATGAATTTTCAGGATTTATGCCTTTAATTTTGAGTATTGCATATGTTAATTGCTTTCTGAACCATATTTCTTAAATGTTTTATGGATAAGATGTCCAGCTTGAATAAAAACCAGTAGCCTCATCTTTTTCTCTAATGATTTGAATTAAATTTTAACATAGCTTATGAACTGGACTTGCAAATTTTTCAGCATTATACATCACTCCCTGTATAATGGGCATATTGAATTTTCCCTTTTTCCCCCCTTATCCTAATAGACTCTTCGAATTCAGAAAGATGATTGGAAATCGAGAAAGATGTCAGAATCTGGTTTCAAGTGATTACCCAGTACACATTGATAAGGTATTTAAATGAAAGAAATGCAATTACAGAAATTCTGGTTTAACATAAATATGTGTCAAGAATAGGTTGAGGGGTGTCTGGCTGGCTCAGTCAGTGGAGTGAGTTCAAGCCCATGTTGGGTGTAGACATTCTTGAAAATAAAATCTTAAATAATAATAATAATAAAATAAAGCTTAAAAAAAGAATAAGTTGAATACTGGAGTATAATAACAAACACTAAAACATGAGTACAGTATAGACTTTTCATTTAATATGATTAAAATAAATACCATATGTATCCTAATAGGATGCTTATAATAATTGTAATCATGTATATGAGAGCATATATTTAGTACTTGCTTGAACAGAAGAAAATATTTAAGGCTTCATCTTTTTGAGCCTCATTTTGTATCTTTAGGATCAGAAGGATTAAAATATTTAAGAAGAATTATGAGTAATACAGGGAAGTATTCTACTTGGAGAATCAGCACATGAGAAGTTGTTAACCAAAACGCCTATTAAATAACATCAGGGAAATGTTATGGGAACTAATTGGTGAAAGAATGGTAGAAAGAAAACGCAGTAATATTAGAGAAAATTAGAGAATATATTTGAAATAGTGTTGTTTTTTAGCAACCATGTTTTTCTGTAAAACAGTTCTAGGATTATATAATTGGATAATTGAAGTATTGTTGGGGAAGGGGTACAAATGCAAAGCCTTCATATCTCATTGCCCTTCAACCAAAGTAACTCTATTTTCATCTCTTATATGTATTGGATATCCTTAGAGGATTTCATTTTTCAAAACAGTTCCACTGCTAAAAACAAAATTTTATAAATTGGAAATCCCTCATCCATACCATATAGCTCTTCTTTCTATAGCTTCTGGATTTAGAACATTTCTCCCTCAAATTTTGCTAAATGTTACTATTTACCTGGTTTTTTTATTCTATTATAAATCACAGGCTTAAAATAAATTAAAAGCATACCAAGTAAAAAATCAAAAAGCTAACTTTCTGTCACTTTCCACTGCTTAATTCTATTTGTATCCCAAGGAAAAATTACTGTTAAGATTTGGGGATGCATCCATTCCTCTTCCCCTATTGTTCCCATTACTGTCTCTTTTGGTTTTTAAAAATTGAGGTAAAATTCACCTGCCATGAAATTCACCTTTTTTAAGGTGTGCAGTTAAGTGTTGTTGTTCTTTTATTATTCTTCCTAAGATGTGCAAACATCACCACTATCATTAGCCAATTCCAGAACATTTTTATCTCCTCAAAAAGAAACTGTGTACCCATTAGCTGTTACTTCCTACTTCCCCAGCCTCCCACCTGTTAGCAGCCACTAATCTGCTATCTCAATGGACCTATTCTAGACTTTTTATATAAATGGAATCATATAATATGAGGTCTTTGTGTCTGGCTTATTTCACTTAGCAAATTTTCTTGGTTCATCCATGTTATGTAACATTACCTTCTTTTTTATTGCTAAATAATATTCCATTGTATAGATATGTGACATTTTGTTTATCCATTTATCAGCTAATGACCATATGGATTGTTTCTGTTCTTTGACTATTATCAATAAGGCTGTGAACATTCATGTTCAATTGTTTTTGTGTATATATGTTTTGAATTTTTTTGATATTAATCTAGTAGTGGAATTTCTGGGTCATATGGTAATTCTGTACTTAACTTTTTGACAAACTAAGAACTGTTTTCCAAAGTGCACCATTTTACTTTTCCCACCAGTAGTGTATAATAGTTCCAATTTGTCCACATTCGCACTAATATTTGTATTAAATAGTCATCCTAATGGGTGTGAAGTATTTTATTGTGGTTTTCAATATGCCTTTCCCTTATAACTGTGATGTTGAGCATCTTTTCATGTGCTTAGTGGCCATTTGTATATCTTCTTTGGAGACATCTATGAAATCATTGCCTATTTTTAACCGGGTTATTCATCTTTTTATTGTTGAGTTATAGCTGGTTTAATTTTTCAGTCTATATTACTTATGGTTCTAAATTGCTTTTTTTTCTTACCAAGTTGCCATTTGTCCCAACACTATTTGTGGGATTATTACTCCCTTTCACATTAATCTGTGCTGCCTCCTTTATCAAATAGTTTATTATTCTAAATCATATAAATTCATATTGTACACATCAGGTCTCCTTACCATTTTGAAAAAATGCAGTGCAATCCTAATTAAAATACTCAATTTAGAACTAAAGTCTGTAAAATGATCTTAAAATTATTTTGGGAAGAATCATGAAAGTACAATCAGATCAGGAACACCTAAAAAAGAAGAGTGATAAGGAAAACCTACTTCAGTCATTTGTCAATAGATATTATAAAGCTGCAGCATGATCAAACAGCATGATATTGGTATAAATGAAAGGTAGGCTAATAAGCATTATCTACAATAGCCAGATTATGGAGACAGCCCAAGTGGCCATCATCTGATGAATGGATGAAGAAGATGTGGTATACACACACACACACACACACACACACACACACACACACACACTGGAATATTACTCAACCATAAAAAAAGAATGAAATCTTGCCATTTGCAATGATGTGGATGGAGTTAGTATTAAGCTCAGTGAAAAAAATACTGTGTGATTTCACTCATATGTGGAATTTAAGAAACAAATGAACCAAAGGGGAAAAAAGAGAGAGAGGGAGGCAACCAAGAAACAGACTCTTAACTATAGAACACAAATTGATGGCTACCAGAGGGGAGGCAGATGGAGGAATGGGTTAAACAGGTGATGGGGATTAAGGAGGGCACTTGCTGTGATGTGCACTGGGTATTTGATGTTAAGTGATGAACCACTAAATTCTACATCTGAAACTAATATTGCACTGTATGTTAACTAGCTAGAATTTAAATAAAAACTTGGAAGCCAAAAACCAGAAAAAACCTTTTAAACGAGTGGGGGGAAAAAAGATAGACTTACAAGACCCAATAAAGGATTGAAAATAATGTTATAACTTATTAAAACTTACTTCATGATAAAGTAGCATTTTAAGTCACATGCAAAACAAAATGTGGATTATTTAATAAGACATTGCTGGCTAGAAATTTTGTTTTAAAATAAGATGGTTATATATGGTATCCACAGATAAAATTTTTTGTTTACAATTTTAATGAAAATATGTGGTGCTTTACTGCTAATTTAATTTTGATTACTGACCTGATAAAGATTTTTTATTTATAAAAAATAACTGATGAAGGGAAAGTTTAGGTGTCAGACATTAGCAAATGCCTTTGCTATAAATATAAATATACATTTCTCCTTATTTAATGTTTACATGACTCATTGTCTCAATGGATTGCTTAAACATCAAGTCAACCCTTATTTGATTGCGGTAAATTATTTTTACAGTTTCTTTGTAAATTGTTCTTATGTTTATTTTGATATTTTTGAATTCTTCCAACTAGTATTTTATTGACTTATTTCATGCTTTTGTACAAATGCAATTTATTTATAGTTTACTTTTCCAACTAGCCTGTAGTAAAGGATGTAAAAGGAAAAGAAATGTGTGTGAGGAGCCATGCTTCAGAAAACTGACTGGGGCAAAAGAATACATGGTAGTCAGTGAAAAAATTTTTAATTGAATGGAACGTTTTTATATTAAAACATGCATGATAGACCTTAGTCTATATGTATGTATACATTTTGGTCTTGCTTTTCTTTTAGATTGAAGAGCAGTCAGACTGTAAGATCCTAGATGGACACTTTGTTTCCCCCATGGCCCACTATGTGCCTGATATAATGCCAATTGAATCTGTTATTGCAAGGTAAGAATTTTTATTCAGAAAGTTTAAAGTAGTAAGTTATTTTTTACTTACAATTATAATATCAATGGCATACTATTTTTAATTGGTTAGCATTAATTGCAATAATTATTTAGCATTGCTCCCGGTAAATGTGGGGTGAAGCAGAATAAAACTATAGAAAAGAGACTGTTATAAATAATTTATATAAGCCTAATGGAACCACAAAGATAAAACCTATTAGATAAACAAAAGACAAAGAGAAAGAAATCTAAGCATTCCACTACAGAAAATCATCAAATCACAAAGAGACAAAAAGAAGAAAGGAACAAAAGAATAATAAAATAATAAAAAGAATAACACAACAGCCAGAAAACAATAAACAAAATGGCAATAATAAATTTATAACTGTCAATAATCACTTTAAATGTAAACCAACTGAATTCTCTAATCAAAAGACTTAGACTGGCTGAATGGATTGAAAAAAAAGAAAAAACAGGACTCAAGTATGTGCTGCCTATAAAAGACTCACTTCCAGGGCACCTGGCTGGCTCAGTTGGAAGATCATTCAACTCTTGATCTCGGGGTTTGAGTGTAAAGATTACTTAAATAAATAAATCAGCTTTAAAAGAAAACTGTTTAAGAAAAAAAGATTCACTTCAGATGAAGGAGATACATAGACTAAAAGTAAAGGGATGGAAAAAGATACTCCATGCAAATGAAAGTCAAAAGAAAATAAAGGTAGCTATATTATATCATACAAAAAAGACAAAGATTGGAGGGGCACCTGGGTGGCTCAGTCAGTTAAGCATCTGACTTGGGTTCAGGTCATGATCTAATGGTTCATGAGTTTGAGCCCTGAATCGAGCTGTCTGCTGTCAGCACAGAGCCTGCTTCAGATTCTCTGTCCCCCCCTCTCTCTGCCCCTCCCTCCCTCTTTCTCAAAAATAAACATTAAAAACAAATATTGGATAAGGGTTAAAGAAGGTCATTATATAATGATAAAGGGATCAGTCTAACAAGAGGATATAACATTTGTAAATATTTATGTACCCAATATAGGAGCTAAATATATATTTAAAAAAATTAACGGGGCGCCTGGGTGGCTCAGTCGGTTGAGTATCCGACTTCGGCTCAGGTCACGATCTCGCGGTTCGTGGGTTCGAGCCCCGCATCGGGCTCTGTGCTGATGGCTCAGAGCCTGGAGCCTGTTTCGGATTCTGCGTCTCCCTCACACTGTGCCCCTCCCCTGCTCATGCCCTGTCTCTCTCTCTCTCTCTCAAAAATAAATAAACATAAAAAATAAAAAAAAGTAAAAAAAAACCTTTTAAAAAAATTAACAAACTTGAAGGCAGCAATAGAATAATAGTCGGGAGCTTTAATACCTGACTTGCAGCAATGGATAGATGATCCAGACAGAAAATCAGTAAGAAAACATTGGACTCAAACTACCCATTAGATCAAGTGGACTTAACCTAGATATTCACAAAATATTATATCCAGCAGCATCTGAATACACATTCTTTTAAAATACACAGGGCGGGGCACCTGGGTGGCTCAGTCAGTTAAGCATCCTACTTTGCCTCAGGTTGTGATCTCACAGTTCATGAGTCTGAGCCCCACATCAGGCTCTATGCTAACAGCTCAGAGCCTGGAGCCTACTTCGGCTCCCTCTCTCTCTGCTTCTCCCCCGCTTGTACTCTGTCTCTCTCTCTCAAGAAAATAAACATTAAAATTTTTTTTTAAAAATTAAAAATAGAACTACCATGTATGATCCAGCAACTCCACTTCTGGGTATATATTTGAGGGAAACAAGAACATTGATTTGAGAAAATATCTGCACCCCCGTGTTCATTGCAGCATTATTTACAATAGCCAAGACATGGATCCAACCTAAATGTCCATCAGTGGATGAAAGGATAAGGAAGTGGTATATAAAAGGAGTGCAGTATTATTCAGACATAAGAAAGAAGGAAATTCTTCAGGGGCATGTGCATGGCTCAGTTGGTTGAACGGTTAAGTGTCTGACTCTTGATTTTGGCTCAGGTCATGATCTCGTGGTTGGTGGGATTGAGCCCCATGTTGGGCTCTGCACTGACAGCAGAGCCTTCTTGGGATTCTCTCTCTCCCTCTCCCTCTCTCTACCCCTCCATCCTCTCTTTTCAAAGTAAATTAAATAACAACAGCAACAAAAAAGGAAATTCTCCCATTTGCAACTACATGGACCTTGAGAACATTATGCTAAGTGAAATAAGTCAGACAAGGACAGATACCATATGTTCTCACTTATATGTGGAATCTAAAACAACGATGACAACAACTTGGAACTCAGAGATACAAAGAACAGACTGGTAGTTGCCAGAGTTGGGAGTGGGGGCTGGGTGAATTGGGTGAAAGCGGTGAAAAGGTACAAACTTTGTTATAAAATAAGTCTTGAGGATATAATGTACAGCATGGTGACTGTAGTTAATACTGTATTGTATATTTGAAAATTGCTAAGACAGTAGATCTTAAAAGTTCTTATCACAAGAAAAAGGATTTTTGTAGCTATGTGTGGTAATGGATGCTAACTATTGTGATGATCATTTCACAATACATACATATATCAAATCATTGAATTATATACCTGAAACTAATAATATATGTCAATTATCTCAGTATTTAAAAAGAGATTTTGGAAGCTGAAAATGGGAAGCCATTAAGATCTATATAGATACTTTCCCTACCTCCCTTTCCTGTATGCTTCCTGGTCTCTTATCCCTGCTTTATGACCCATGCCATTTCTCTGTGGGTAGTTTATCTTTCTCTGCTTCTCATGCAGTGACAAAAAATAGCTACCACAGCTCCACAGAGCCTTCATGTTGAAAGCTCAACAGAATCTAGAGTCTGTTCTAATTACAGACTACCAAAAGAACAAATCTTTACTGCCCTAATTTGTACTACCCCAGGCCCAATCAACTGTAGCTGAGGAGCTCACATGAACTCTACCTATTCATCACAGGGCATTGGAAAATACTCTTGTGAGAAGGTACTATAATATGAGCAGACAGACTAATTAGTGAGCCTCTATTAGATGAGTGGTCAGTTATTACTGTAATAAAATATTCTTATTAATTTAAAGCTATTCTCCAATAATGAAGTCTCTACATGGAATGCTATGAAACAGAAGGAAAAAAATAATAGCAGAGATGTCCAGCATTTCACAGAAAGCATTTTTAAATGTTTTTATTTACCCCAAATCATCAAAATATCAAGAAGCAGGACAGTTCTGAGAATGCAAAATGAAGTAGAGTTGTTAACATTGGCAGTTTTGATGAAGAGATTAAAAATTAAGAGTTAGTTCCCATGAGCACAAAACAGAAAGAACCACTGAACCCTCCTAAATGTACTTGTGTGTATTCTCTATTCAACAATTTATTGATAATAGATAACTAGTGATATTGTCCCCTGCACAAGCAAAATAAGCTCAAAATTGAGGTTTATGTTGCCTGAGAATGCAGCTACCTAAGGTCAAACCTTGAGTTGACAGAATGCAGTATTATACTAGATAATAATTCTAAAATATCAATTGCTAAGGAAATTAAAAAGGCAAGTAAACCAGTTTAGGAAGATAAAGTTCTGAAGATGAACGGTGGTGATTGTTGCATGACACTGTAAATATGCTTTTTAAAAAAATTTTTTGAGTTTATTAATTTTGAGAGAGTGAGTGGGAGAGGGGCAGAGAAAGAGGATGAGAGAGAGAATCCCAAGCAGGCTTTATGCTGGTAGTGCAGAGCCTGATGCGGGACTCAAGCCCACGAACCATGAGATCATGACTACAGCCAAAACCAAGAGTCGGAAGCTTAACTGAGCCACCCAGGTGTCACCCCAACAATGTAAATGTACTTAATGCTGCTGAACTGTACAACTTAAATATAGTTAAAATGGTAAATTTTATGTTACATGTATTTTACCACAATTAAAATAAAAGTCCTATAGGGAAAAAACATTAAATGAAAAGCAAATTACTACAATAAGAAGATGACACATAGGGAAAACTTTTTTGTTTTTTGTTTTTTGTCATCTGGCATGGATTGCTTTTTCTCCAAGTTGGAAAGCAAAAGAGATAACATAAAGTATTTTACTGATACATCAACAGCTTGTACAACCAAGCATTATTCCTGCAAGGAGAAAAAGCAGAGCTATATAGAGAGTTGTTGTTTCTAAGACTTACTCATATATATTGATGTCTCAACAAAATAAGAAAATTTCATTATGCATTTATAAAGTGATACTGAATAAGGTAAAAATGATTACAATGAATTCTGCGTTTATATTGTACTGCATATTTTAATATCCTAATATAATATCCTAATATAACAAATTTATAATATCTTATTTGCCTTTATGCAAACATGAATTATTCATCATAATTTGAATGTCAAAATTCTGAATGATCTCTTCTCCCAAATAATTTAATTATTTACAAATTGAAAGTTTGTATTGAAAACCTTCTAAAGAGAATTCTACTTACGTGTTTTATTTTAAATAGGTTCCAACTTATTGTTCCTAAGGAGTGGAACAGCAAATATAAACCTGTATGCATTCATCTTGCTGGAACAGGAGATCATGTAAGACTTTCTTATGACGCCTTAATCCCTAATTTGTTAACATACTCTTTGTAACACAGATGTGGTTATTACATTCTTTAAGTATGTCATCTTTTCTTTCCTTAGCATTACTGGAGACGACGAACACTAATGGCTCGTCCTATGATTAAAGAAGCCCGAATGGCTTCTTTGTTGCTAGAAAACCCTTATTATATCCTTTTGTGATACCTAGAAATCTTTTCTCTTATTTATAGATTTAGTCTTCAAAAAGAATGATAGATAGTAACCAGCTTTTCTAAACCAGTTAAATTTAGTGTCAGTTCAGAAAATATTTAAGAAGCAAGAATGAAAAGAAGTGAAAAATTATTTCATGCCTTTAAACAACCAATGTTAAGGATTGTGCTTCCACTGTGTAATGAAGATAAATTGTACTTTTTTCTTATAAAACTTATGCTGGATTTTAATATTATTAAGTCAAATGTTTGCTATTAAGGAAACCTTCATGTTTTAAATTCATTTACATTTAAGTCATCAGTTGAGGTTTAGAACAGTTCTTAACTTGACTTTCAAGATGACGTCAGACTATTCCCAGAAGAAGAAACGAAACTGATGCACAGATATAAAGAAATGTTCGGGGCACCTGGGTGGCTCAGTTGGTTAAGCATCTGACTCTTGGTTTCAGCTCAGGTCATGATCTCACGGTTCGTGAGTTCAAGCCCCACATAGGTCTCTGTGCCAACAGCGCAGAGCCTGCAGAGCCTGCTTGGGATTCTCTCTCCCCTCTCTTTCTGTTCCTACCCCATTCATGTACTCTCTCTTTCTCTCTCAAAAATAAACTGTAAAAAAAAATTTTAATTTAAAAGAAATGTTCAACGTTGCTGGTAATAAGAGAAATGTAAAGTTAAAGCAACATTACCAAAGATTTAAAAAATAAAACCCAGTAGTTGCGAGGCTATTGTAAAAAAAAAAAAAAAAAAGGCACTCTTTTTACTAATGACTGTGAAAATTGGTTTAATCCTTGGGGAAAGCATTTCTACTGTATGTATCAGGAGCATTAAAAAATCTTAAGTCCCTTGACAGTGATTTTGATTCTTGGAAATTTATTCTAAGGATAAAATACGAAGAAAAGAGAAAGTTGATTGAAAAGAGATTTATATAATTTTATTTATAATAGTAAAGCATTAGAAATAGCTTAAATGTCTCACAATAGAAAAATGGTTGAGTAATTTGTGGTTCATAATATTAGAATATTATGTGATTGGTTATGTATATTGCTCTACCATTTACTACCTGTATGACCTTGGACCTGTTATGTAACCTTTTAGTACCTCAGATTTTTCATTGGTAAATGGGAATAATCTCTTAGGTTATTCAGAGTATTAACTAGTTAATACTGTCTAGAACAGTGCCTGGTAAATGACATTCAGTAAATTTTAATGGTTATTGTTAAAAAGTTTACAGTAATATATGAAAAGTATAATGCAAAAATAGGATACAAAACTGTGGTGTGACATAGGCAGAAAACCTAAAAACAGAAAATCCATTAAAAACTGTGTGTAAGGAAAAAATACTGGACATACACCAAAATATTAATATGGTTGTCTGTACATGAAGTAGTTTTTCTTCTAATATACTTTTCTGTATTTTCTAGATTTTATATAGTCAACATATAAATGAAAAAAAAAAAACAACCTTAATTTTAAAATTAAGTTGAAGATTGCACAGCCCTTTGGATATACTAAACACATTAAATTGTACACTTAAAATGGGTGAATTATGTGGTATGCAATGTCAATAAAGCTGTTTTAAAAAAGAAAAAAAATAATCACATTGAAAATCCTGAGAACTCCTCAACAGCCTATTTGAGATAATTAGAAAATAGTTTTTTCAGTAATAAATTGTGTTCAAATGTAACTATTTTGCTTAAGTAAATATGTTTTGAGACACAAACTGTATTTAATTATTTTAAAACTTTCTCTTTGACCCACATTCTTAAATGGCTGCAGGAAACCCAAGGACCAAATGTAAGTATACATCACCTTCGTTTTTGTAATCTTTATGCCAAATTTTTAGTGGTATTAAAATTTTTGTTAGTCTTTGGTTAATCATTTCTAAGTTTAACATGCAAATGTTATTTGGGGAAAAGTTCTGTTATAAAACTGTAGTAGGCATGTTGAGTTAAATTTTTATCTTAAGCTTTTTGCACTTAAAATGTTTGATAAAGAGATAAATAAGAAATTTTAGTGGTGCCTGGGTGGCTCAGTCATTTGAGCATCCGACTTCGGCTCAGGTCATGATCTCACAGTTTGTGGGTTCAAGCCCCACATGGGGCTCTGTACTGACAGCTCAGAGCCTGGATCCTGCTTCAGATTCTGTGTCTCCCTCTCTCTCTGCCCCTCCCCTGCTCACACTCTGTCTCTCTCTCCTCTCTCAAAAATAAATATTAAAAAAATTTTTTTTTTAATTTTAGGGGCACCTGAGTGGCTTATTTGGTTAAGTGTCCTACTTTTGATTTCAGCTTAGGTCATGATCTCATGGTTTGTGGTTTTGAGCCCTGTCTTGGGCTCCATGCTGGTGGTGCAGAGCCTGCTTGGGATTCTCTCTCCCTTTCTCTCTGTCCTTTCTCCACTCATGCTTGCTCTCTCTCTCTCTCAAAATAAACTTAAAATAAAGTTTTTAATAGGCTGATGGAAGATATATTTTATTTATAAAACTGTAACTGAAGAAATGTTAAAACATTTTCCTTCTTAAAGTACATTTACTTACTTCGTGAAATTAACACCACTCCTTTTTATTCTTGCAATATATAGTATAGGTAATCTGAAGATAATCTCTTCTTGGTGTTTAGAAATGATGAACTTTGAAGGCAACTTTTTTTGCATTTCCATAAGCTATGTCATGTTTGGTTTTGATTCATTCAGTAAATATTTGATTCAAAACATTGGGAATATAACAACAAAAAAATAAGGTCCTTACTGTCATAGAGCTTATATTCTAGGATGAGAGATAGATAAAAATAATATAATGAGGAGCCACCAAGGTGAAAACCCAGAGGAAGATCAGCCTCAGAGAAGGAAGAATGAAAAACCTAATATAAGCATGGGAGAGTAGTATAAGACAAGGTCAGAAATGTAGGCAAGGGTCAGATTTATGAAGAGCCATGTGCTTTGAATTTTACTATAAGTGCAGTGGGAAACCTTTGGAGGACCTTAAGGAGAGGAATGATCTGATTTGTGTTATTAAAAGCTTATTTTGGCTTAGTCGGGCTAGTGTAGCAACAGAAAAATCAAATAGGAAGCAATAGCAGTAATGCAGGAGAAAAAAAAAGTGACTTTAAGGTAGTGGCAGTGGAGATGGAAAGAAGCTCTCATGGGTAATTAGAAGTTGAAATGATAAGACTCACTGATAAATTGGATATTGTTGGTAAGAAATCAAAAGTTCTGACTTGCATGTGTTAAATGTGTGATGTCTGTTAGAACTGCAGGTGGAGAAGTTAAGTAGGGAGTTGGAAAGTCCTGGAGAGGTAGATTTAGAGGCCACATGTTCTATGTGGTCGTGACATGGAAGAGATATAGATGAAATTGGGGTGGGTTGGAAGCAAACCCGTATCCTATGAAGGATAGTTTAGAATAAACTTTGTGAAATGTGAAAAATTAATGTCCAAGCTAAGTAGTTCAAGAATTCTTACTCTGGAACCAAGCTCTGTATTCAGAACTAAGTGTGTCATTTTTACTCTGTTCTATTGGTGGTTAAAAACCCAAAAGAGTTTATTGAGTTATAGTTAGAGGCAGCATGGGTTTAACAGAAAGATGTTGACTTTGGAGTCATAGAGACATAGGTTGCAATTGTAATTTGTCATTTAATAATTGTATTACCTTGGGCTAAGTATCTGTTACCTCATTTATAAGGTGGGAATACTCTATAATTTCTTCCAAACAGAATTGTTGTGAGAATCATGTCTATAAAATATCCTATCATGTATCATCAACCCAAGAAATATAATAATACACCAGTATATTTATTTTTCTCAAATAATTCATTGTAAGAGATGGTTTGCAATTTAAATAGTAAATTTATTTTTATCTCTCTTTTTAAAAGCCATCTTAAAAAGCTTGTTTTCATCAAAAGTGTGAGACTCGGTCCACTGTTATAAATAAATAACCACTGTCCCAGAACCCTACATTAGTAACTTCTATTAAAAGAGCAAACTGAAGTGAGTTTGATAATTCAGACTTCCGTACGAGGCCAAAATACATAATCAGGGGAATTACATGATCATCAATAGAAAATTGGAATGAGAATAAGAAACAAATGTAAGGATACATGGGCTGTTTTATGAGGAAGCACATCTATGATCTATTTTGACAGAGGATAGCATAGTTTCCATAAAGACAAATTCTGACTTAGAGCTCTGAGGAGATGTGGTAGGACAGTGGACATAAGCTCTTTGGGGGCCAGAAATGTGTTTTTCACAACTTGGCATTCCTACGGCTGCTAGTTCTTTGTGCATAATTACCCTACATAGACATACAGTAAACAACCATTGATAAAGTGAATTTTGTACACCTCGACAAGGTTTCATCCAGTGGCCAATCATGTATGTCTTTATATGAACTAAAATTTGAAAACAGATTCTAACTTGGACACTTCAATAATAAGATAGTATTCTTTTTTACCACTAAATAGGCATACCTTGGCGATATTTCACCAGCTGCATTAGCCCCTAACAAGAGTGTCAACCCCTCCTTTGAAGCTAGCCATTATCATCTCTTCTCTAGCTATGAAAGTCCTAGATGGCATCTTCTTCCAACAGAATGCTGTTTTTCAACATTGAAAATCTGTTATTTGTAGCTGCCTTTGTTAGTTATCTTCACTAGATCTTCTGGATAACTTACTGCAGCTTCCATATCAGTAGTTGCTGCTTTACCTTCTTGCACATTTATGTTATAGAGATGGCCTCCTTCCTTAAACCTCATGAACTAACTTCTAGCTTCAAACTGTTCTTCTGCATCTTCTTCACCTCTCTCAGCCTTCATAGAATTGAAGAGAGGTAGGGCTTTTCTCTGTAATAGGCTTTGGCTTAAGGCAATGTTGTGGCTGGTTTGATTTCTATCCAGACCAGTCTTCTCCAAAATTGAAAACCGTTTTGCTTTCTATTTTGTGTGGTCGCTGGAGTAGCACTTTTAATTTCCTTCAAGAACTTTTACTTTGCATTCACAACTTGGCTAACTGTTTGCTGCAAGAGGCCTAGCTTTTGGCCTATCTCCACTTTTGACATCCCTTCCTCACTAAGCTTGATCATTTTTAGCTTTTGACTTAAAGTGAGAAATGTGTGACTCCTCTTTTTACTTGAACACAGAGGCCATTGTAGGGTTATCAACTGGCCTACTTTCAAGATTTTTATATCTTAGGGAACAGGAAGGTGGGAGAGAGGGAGAGAGGTGGAGAACAGCTGGTCGGTGGAGCTGTCAGAACACACATAACATTTATCCATTAAATTTGCCATCTTATATGCATGCAGTTCCATGGTGCCCCAGAACAATTACAACAGTAACATCACAGATCACCATAACAAATACAATGAAAAGGTTTCTCGATAGTATGAAAATTACTAAATTGTGACAGAGACGTGAAGTTAGCAAATGCTTTTGGAAAAGTAGCATCCGTAGACTTAATCGATACAGGGTTGCCATAAACCTTCAATTTGTTCTTTTTTAAATGTTCATTTATTTATGTACACGTGCGTGTACAAGCAGGGTGGGAGCAGAGATAGATGGAAAGAGAGAATCTCAGGGCTCACACAGGGCTCAGTCTCACAAACTGTGAGATCATGACCTGAGCTGAAATCAGGAGTCGGACACTTAACTGATTAAGGCACCCAGGCACCCCATAAACCTTCAGTTTGTTAGAAATGCAGTGCAATCCAAAGTGCAATAAGATGAAGTATGCCTATATAAGAATGGTTTGGAATCTAAAAAGATTTAAATGCTTCTAATAAGGAAATGTACTTACATGTAAAATTAGTTTCTAAAGACAGAAAATTCTAGTTGAATTGGTTTTGTTTTTATTTTAGAGAGAGCAGGGGAGGGGGTGAGAGAGAGAATCCCAAGTAGGCTCCACACTTGGAGTGGATCCTACCACCCTGGGATCATGACCTGAGCCAAAATCAAGAGTGACACACAACTGACTTAGCCCTCCAGACACCCCTATTTAAGTTAATAAAAAAACATGTATTTTTATGAAAAATTACTTTTTCAACCAACTTTTAATTATTAAAAGTAAAGCATAGGGAATATAGTCAAGAATATTTTAGTAACATTTATATAGTGACATGGTGATTGCAGTTGCCATGGTGAGCATTGAGTAATGTATAAAACTGTCAAATCACCATGTTATACAGCCGAAACTGATATAACATTGTATGTTAATTACACTACTATTTAAAAAATAAAAGATTTTCCAGTTGATTATATTCATAAATTGTGTATTTTTTGAAAATAAGCAACATATTTAAGATTTTGGTAATACATGAGCCTCGTATTAGGTTAAATTCTTTTACATTGCTTTTAAAATTTTTATGCTTTAAGTTCTATTGTAATAATTTACCCCTGTGTAAATTCATACGGGACAACCACGAATTTTTTTTAACAGTTTGTTTAAGTGCTATCAAATAAATATATTTCCTGGGCTTCAAAGTAGTTAATTGAATTTCAATAAAGAGCAGATATAACTTTTAAAAAAATAAGTATTAGCTGATTAATATGTAGAATAATGTTAGCACTCTTAATTCCATCAGTTTGTTCCATTAGCTATCTGGTCCTTTAAAAGAAAAACATGAAGTCTGGCTGCCTGTTGTAATTTTGCATATATTAAAATGTAAATACATAAATAATTTTCTCTTTTGTCTTGTGAGGCTAGAAGGTCCAGCCTAAAAAACGTGTCTGACCTTTTTGTGATGGGAGGAGCTCTTGTTTTAGAATCTGCAGCTCTCTTGCACTGGCTAGAGAGAGAGGGTTATGGACCTCTAGGAATGACCGGAATATCCATGGGAGGACATGTAAGCCTTTTAATTTCAACTGATACTTAATTGTGATTATGTTTGTAAGATCTAGAGAATGTAGTTATTTTAAAAATTTACTTAAGATGTAGAATTAATTTTAGTCTTGGCAAAAGCAGGAACAGGTTTTAAACTTTTCCCATTATAATGATTTTTTTTTGTATGATTTATATAGACAATGATTGTACTTCATAGTCATAGCTCAGGTATTGACTTTAATTTAATATTGTATTAAAAGTTAATTTTTATAAAATTTAACTTTTCACATCTGAAATATAAGTGACTTACTTTGCTGTTAAATTGGTGAAGATAGCAAATGTAGAAAATACTTTTCATTTATCTCTTATTGCTGTCCCCAGTGATAAAGAGGTACCTGTTATACCTTTGTCTTCTAGAATATACTGAAACAGCCTCCTAATTGGTTTCTCTTTCTCTAGTCTTTTCTTTCATTAAACTTCTTAGTTTTTCTCCACACCATAACTAGAGTGATTTTCCTAAATCTCATCTGTGCTCTCTCCTGCTTAAAACCTGCCAAAGGCTTGCTATTCCAGTGGGCTTTAGATATGCTGGGTGCTAGCATTCTCCTAGTGCCTTCTCATGCCTTTTCACCTAACCAAATAACAGTTTGCCCTTCTGGTTCCAGTCTAGAGCTTACTTCCTATGAAAAGTTCCTCCACTCACAGCCTAAACCCTAGACTGTACTTCATCTCTTATTAGTACTTTTTTCACTGCATTTTGATTACTTGTTTAGCAGTTTTTCTCCATGAAGCAGTAGGTTCAGTAAGGGCTATTGATATGCTCTAATTGTTTCCTGAACATATTAGTCACTCCATACATTTTAAAAGAAAGAACAACAAAATATATATAGTTTTCTGTAAGTAATTTGAATTATAAAATTAAGTTTAAAAACTGGCTAAAATTCAGAAATATTATTAGTGAAATTGAAGGGTGGACAATTATTTCTTTTCCCTACCTAGTAATGTTTGCATTGTTATGACCTAGATTAGGATCTTAGAACTTTCACCTGAACTACTGCCTATACTGGTTGGTTTCCTACCTCAGATCTTACTCTTTCCAATCAGTCTTATGAACTGCTATCATTTTAGCTTCCTTGAATCACTTCTTTGACATTGCCACTCTTTTGTTCAGGCCTCTTTATTTCCCATTATATACAGAGCAAAAGGGACCTCTCATCTGTTGCTATTCAGTCTTTCCAGCCTACCTATCTCCCTCACCCCATTCACCATATATGCCCTATTGACCAGCCAAAGTAAGTTATATTGGCTGTTTTCCTAGCAGACTTTGCATTTTTTCACCATCTTGCCTTTGATCACGTTGTCTTCTTTATATAGAAGACAAGACCCCATCTTTCATTTCCCCTAAAGGACAGCCATTTCATGAAGCCTTCTCTGATTCCCCTAGCCAAAAAACTTTTCCTTTCTCTAAACACACACATTACATTATATAAGTTATATAATTTGTTTTGTAGTTCACCAGCTTTTTTACAGTCAGCCTCAAAGGTCTGAGATTTTATAGTTGTGATTTTGTTGTCACTGAGCAGGTCACTTAAGTACGGAGTGTGATTAGCCTCCTGCCTAGCGTCTACATTTCAGCATGTTTGCTCTATATTTACCCAGTAGAAAGTAGTTCTCTGTGGAAGGTCTTGAGATTACTTAAAATTTTCCAATGTACTTTATTACTTTCTAAGGGAGAAGTTATATGTTGTTGTTGAATTTATGATTTGGGGTTTCACAAGGTTGCTAGACATTCTCATGAGTATTTAGAGATTTTTTAAGATTTTATTTTTAAGTAATCTCTTTACCCAATGTGGGGCTCAAACTTACAACCCTGAGATCAAGAGTCGCATGCTCTACCAACTGAGCCAGCCAGGCACTCCAAGTATTTAGAGATTTTGTGTTTATGTCTTATCTTACCAATTACTACTTTCTTCATAGTAAATGAAGTCTTACCAGACTACTTTCTTCATAGTAAATAGTTTTCATTTTAATGAATAGAAATTTAAACAGAAGCTCTCTGACTGTTAAACATATTTCAGATGGCTTCCTTAGCAGTATCCAACTGGCCTAAGCCCATGCCATTGATCCCATGCCTGTCTTGGTCCACAGCATCTGGAGTCTTCACTACGGTAATTTAATTGCAATTAATACTTAAATAGCTATATGTAATGAAAGGTAATTGTTTTGGGGGTTCCTAAAATCCCCTCCAGGTTTGGTGGTTCTCTAGAAGAAATCACAGGACATACCACCTAGTATTACTCACAACTAAGACTTACTATATCAAAAGGATACAATACAGAATTAGCAAAGGGAAAAGGCACATGAGGCAAAGTCCAGAGGAAATCAAGCACAACCTTCCACTGGAATCTCACAGGCTGTGTTTAATTCCTCTAGCAATGTGTTATGACACTATGTACAAAATGTCCATCAGTGAAGGTTGATTGAGCCTGGGAGTCCAGGGTTTTTATCAGGGGTCAATCACTTAGGCAGTCTCTGCCTCATGTACTAAAACTCCAGAGGGAAAGTATGTGTTCAGCAGAAACTACACTGTTTGTCACAATGACTTTATGATTTATCACTTTATCATTTAGAAAGATATATATTGGGGCAAAGAACTGTTTATTAGTCCAGTTCCCAGACTCTAATCAAGGGCCAACATTGCAAGTAGAGCTTTCTAAAGATAGGAAATCTCAAGCCTGCTATGTTTACTCTTTTCTGCACATTAATAATAAAATTATTGGACAAAATGTTTGATAGTGTGGTTTGATCTTAATTTAGTTTGTTATTTCAGGGTGTGCTAAGTAAATCGATTAATTGGAGGGAGCTGGAAAAGCAGTATTATACACAGACAGTTTATGAAGAAGAAATTATTCACATGCTTGAATATTGTGGAGTAAGTATTTTTAATTTCTGCGTAACATTGGAGGGGGGCAAAAGTTGATTGTGTTTCACGTTTTCAATTTTTAAAAAGAATCGCAAATTTGTTAAAAGGCAGTACTGTTTTTTAGTTTTTAAGATTCTTCATTTTAAAATAAAATATAAATAGGGGCACCTGGGTGGCTCAGTTAAGCCTCTGACTCTCGATTTCAACTCAGGTTATGATCTCACAGTTGTGACATCAAGCCCCACGTCAAGCTCTGTGCTAACAGCATGGAGCCTGCTTGGGATTCTCTCTCTCCATCTCTCTCTCTGCCCCTCCCCTGCTTGCACTCACTCTCTCTCTCTTTCAAAAATAAATAAACATTTTAAAAATAAATAAAAGAAAATATAGATATAAAAAATCGTGCAAAGCAAATGTATGGCTTACAACATTTATTAAACAGAAAACCTGTTTGTAATAGGCCAAGAATAGAAATTGACCACCCAACACAGAAACCACTCCCATGTGTCCTAATTAAAAAGCTCTTCTCCCTGCACTGCTAATCACTACCCTTATTTTTATAGTAATTACTTCCTTCTGTTTTTAAAATAATTTTATTGTCCAAATATGTATCCTTATATACTACAATTCTTTTTTTTGATGTGCTTTTCTGTGTCTTTTAATCTGTAAGTTCCCTTCCATTCCTTTCCTTTTCCTTATAATTTATCTGTTGAAGAATTTAGACTATTTACCTTTAGAGTTTCTCACCATCTAGATATTTTTTATTGCATTCTCATGGTATAGTTTAGCATGTTCACTCATGCTCTGTATTGCCTGAAAGTTGGCAGCTGGGTCTAGAGGCTTGATTAAACTCAGTTTTTATTTCTTTGGTAGGAGTGTTGGAAGCACATAATGTCCGGTTGTCTCTATTTTGTGGTGTAAGCCTTCATTGATGTTTAATGCCTATGTCTATTAGTGGAGGACTGCAAAATACTGATATTCTAAATCTGTCATTTTTTTATTTATTAATTTTAACACTTGTATAAAAAGGCACTTATTGGTTACCTATTATTTGGCTCAGTTCATATATGAAAGGCAGGATAAATGCTTGATATCTTTCCCTTAACTTACTAGTTTTCAAGATAATGAATTGGTTCCCTCTTAGTCTCCTAAGGTGACCAATTCCTTTCATGGTTTTTTTCTTTTTATGAATTTTTAAATTTTATACATTCAGTTTGGAAGTTACCAAGGATCTCAAGAAATCTCAGAAAGAAAAAACATCTATACTATCAATTAGGACTTTTTATTTATGATTACATCACTATAAATCTCACTCTTGTAAAGGAAATCTATCTTGCATAACCTCAAAGGGTATTTACTTGCCTAAGAACTTTGTAACAAAATATCTCTACCTGCTGGTTAGTTCCTTGTGTTCCCCCATACATATAATAAAAAAATGCCTATATTTCAGAACTTATGATAAAACTCAATATGCATCTTTTGAAAGGGATGTCAAAAACTTTGGTTGTCTGAAACAGCAGTGTAGTCTTACCCAGCACTTTTTTTATGTCTCTGACTCTTGGTGGTTGTATACAGCTCTTTTTGTCTCAGAACTTGTTCACAGCAATACATATTCAGGGAATGTCAAGATGGCTTCCTTTTTTGTTATAAAAACTGTGTTTTTCTAATCAAAAGCAGTTAAAGTTGTTGGTGTACCCCTCTGAGTAATTCTGGGGTGCTTGATCTTACATTTCTCAATGTTTTTAGGTGTACAGTTCTTTGGTCCAGATGACTCTAGTGATTTTTTCTGTTAACCAAGTTGTTGGATTTTTTTTCCTGCATTCAGTCAATTTTTCATTCTTTAATTTTTTAAATAGCTTGTAGGTCATACATTCAAGCATCAAAAAGTATAAAAAGGCATATAATGAAACAGTTCCTACCCGTACTCCCAATTTGCCTAGGTCCTATCTCCCTCAACAAATAACCCACTATTTATTAATGTTTCAAGGAATTTTTCAAACCAATAGAAATATGACCTTTTTTCTTACCTTTTTTTATGGACTATACACAAATGTTTCCTTTTTCTTTTTTACTGCTGCATGAGACTATATGGATGGACATACCATGATTCATTAACTAGTTCCCTGTTGATGGGTATTAATGTTGTTTCTCATTTTTCACTAGTAACAAACACTGCCGCCATGAATAAATTTCACAAGTGTAAATTCCTAGAAATGTTGTTCCATTTGTAATGTGGTTAGATTTTGTCTAATTCTAGTTGTTTCAATTTTTACTACCAGCAGGAACATGTGTATCTGTTTTCCCATAATTTCACAAATTCAGTGTGTTAGCAAACTTATGGGTTTCATTTTTTTTGTCAACCTAATGGTGAAAATTGGTATTGTTTTTACTTAGTTTACTTAATTTTAAGTGAAATTGAACATGTTTATAAGTTTAAGGGTAATTTATATTTCATTTTCTGTGACCTTTATGTGCATATCCTTTGCTCACTTTTTCTATTGTGGTTTTGGACTTTATATTCATTTCTAGCTTTTAATAAATTAAAGCAGTTAGCTCTTTGTCATATAAGTTGCAAATATATTTTCCCAGGCTGTCATTTTTTTTTCTTTTGACTTTGTCTTTAGTATTTAACAACGTTTATTTTTACTTAAATTACATTGTACTTACAAGTCCTTAAACTTAGTACATCCTTTTGAGATTTTAATAGGTAATATTTTTTCCTTGATAATTTTTAATTCTTCTTAGTTCAGCCTAAGAAAGGGATTTGAGGTAGCTGATGTGTTACTGCCAGGATACACTCATAAGGCTTTTGGAAGTTCTAAGATTAAGGCAGATCATGAATTTCAAAACTTTAGCAATAAAAACATGATGCAGACTAAATGATACCCTTTATTGTTTAATAGGAAACATTAAGCAATGTAGTATAAGTCATTTATCTTAGTCCTCAGATAAATTCTGAAATCTCTTTTTTCTCCGTTATTTTTTAAGTTATCAAATATATGCAACATAAAATTTACTATTTCAACCATTTTTAAGTGTACAGTTCAATGGTGTTAATAAATGCATTCACATCGTTGTGCAGCCATCACCTTTGTCCATCACCACCATCCATCTCCAGAACTTTTTTCATTTTACTGAACTGAAGCTCTGTACCCATTAAACAGTAACTCTTCATTACCCCCTCCTTCCAGCCCCTGGCAATCCCCACTCTATTTTCTGTCTCTATAAATTTGACTACTCTAGGTACCTCATAAAACTTAAAATCATACAGTATTTGTTCTTTGTTTCTGGCTTATTCATTTAGTGTAATGTCTTCAAAGTTCATCCATTGTCGTATGTATCAGAATTTTGTTCCCTTTTAAGACTAAATGATAATCCATTGTATGTCTATAGCACATTTGGTTTATTTATTCATTGATGGACATTTGTGTTTTCTTTTTATTTTAACAAGGTTGTTAAATAAAATGTATTTTATACTAAATGATGTCTTCTTTTGTATATTCAGACAGATTCTTTCAAAATGGGACAAGAGTTTGTGAAACGCTTCCCTATTGGTGCAGACAAGCTAACTAACCTTAATCTGGTGTCTAGAACTTTAAATTTAGATATGACAGACCAAGTTGTATCCCAAAAACCTAGTGACTACCATCAATCTAATAAAACATCTATCAGTGCCACATCAGAAGGACTCTTGTTGCAAGATACCTGTAAGATGGAGTGCTTCAATCAAACACTTTCACCCAATAAAAGTAGTTATACAAGCTGTGGCCCTCAGTCATATCACCTACTCAGTAAAGAACAAAGAAGAAATAATCTTCAGAAAGAATCTTTAATATTCATGAAAGGAGTCATGGATGAATGTACTCATGTGGCAAATTTCTCAGGTACCAATTTTATATGAAATGGAGAATGTTTGCTGATGGTAAATATTTGTGAAATATTTTTAAGGATGCTTTACATTTTAAGGATGTTTACAAAATAATTTCATATTTTCAAGAGTATGTTTATTGTTGGCTCCAAAATGTATTTCACAGGATAAGTTGATTATTTAAATATATTTTATCCATGAAAATCTAAATCCATCTAATTAGGGGTGCCTGGGTGGCTCAGTTGGTTAAGCATCCAGCTCTTGATTTCAGCTCAAGTCATGATCTCACAGTTTGTGCAAGCCCTACGTCGGGCTCTGTGCTTACAGCATGGGGCCTGCTTGGGATTCTCTCTCCCCCTCTCTCTCTCTCTCTCTCTGAGTCCCTGCCCTGCTAGTGTGCACTCGTGTGCACTCACTCTCTCCTAAAAAATAAATGAGTAATCTTAAAAAAAAATCCATCTTAATAGTTAACTAAAAATATATTGGATTTCATACCTTCTTTAGAATGTTCATCTCATTGTATTAGAGATGAATATTATGATATTATGTAATATTATAGTTGATTTTTAACTTAATCAAAAAGTTGTAATTTGACCAACTTGACTTACTGTACTATCAAGTATGTTTTATTTTCTAATATGATAGTATTTATATAAAAATCTTAGAACTTTTTAAAAGTATATATGTTGCATCTTTTAAAATTCCATACCTAGTTCCAGTTGACCCAAGCCTCATTATAGTGGTTCAAGCCAAAGAAGATGCCTACATTCCACGAACAGGAGTTCGAAGTCTACAAGAAATCTGGCCTGGTTGTGAAATCCGGTATCTAGAAGGGGGTCATATTAGTGCTTATCTTTTTAAACAAGGACTCTTCAGGTAAGATGATTGGTCTAACATCTATTTATTTGGTTTCATAATTTTTTTGCCTCAAAAAACTTAGAGGATTGGGTATTTTTATTGTACGTTTTAGTCCACTTTCCTTTTTTTCCTTCCCCACTCAGTTCTCACCTTGTGGTATTCTTACCTATCTCATCCTCTTCTTGTTTCTTCTAAAGAACTGGAGAAGTTGTATGATAGGCATATTTTATTGTGTGTTTTTACACTCTTCAAATATTAATAGCCAGGTATTTTAGGGTATAGGGAGGAACACAGTTTGTAAAACTTGCTTTGGTTCATTATGAGTTTTTCACTCCACTCTTTTCTTCTCTCAAGATGGCATAAGTATCTGTGGAATAATTGAGCAATGTTTTTCCGTAGCAAGTGAATATGGAATCTTAAGTGAGAAGTGAAATACTGGTTTTAATGCTAATAACCTTATATGACTCCAGTATTTATTAGAACTTACAAAAACCTTTGATTCTGTATCTCTAGTATTTTACAGCCTTTATTATTTCTACTTCTATTCAGATTTAATGGCAAAAGGTTATCATTGGAATATATTTATCATTAATGGTTAAGTGTATTAGTTCACATAAAGTGCTTAGTACCCTGTCCATGATATGTTTCAAAACTGCCAGCTGCAGGGCTGTCTGGGTGGCTCAATCAGTTAAGCATCCGACTTCAGCTCAGGTCATGATCTCAACAGTTCATGGGTTCGAGCCCTGCATCAGGCTCTGTGCTGATAGCTTGGAGCCTGGAGCCTGCTTCGGTTTCTGTGTGTCCCTCTCTCTCTGCCTCTCCCCTGCTCGCTCTCTCTCTCTCTCTCTCTCAAAAATAAATAAAACCATTAAAAAAACAAAATAAAACTGCCAGCTTTATAGCTATATAATAGAAGAATTGTGTGTACTATATGTTTGACATGTTTTAGCTCTTTTTAATCCAAGAAGTAATTTTGTATGTTGTCACTCATTTACTTCAACTTTTAGATGTCACCTTAAATGTCCAATTAAGATACCTTGTGAAAGTACTATAGGAAACTAAGGCTTTTTCTTTTTCTTTTTCTTTTCTTTTTTTTTTTTTAAGGCTTTTGCTTTTAAGTTCAGTTGCTAGGCATATGTGTTTTTCTGGACAAAAAATATCCTTATCTTAATTTATGAAGTAAATTGAATACTACATTATGAAAAGTTTAGTGTAGCCAATTAATTTTCAACAAGTGACTTACATATATACTTTATATTTTTCACATACATAGTATATAAATACATAGATATTATATAAGTTCGAATTCATCATCAGTTGAAAGCACATTTGAGGTTTTCTAGTAGTGGTGAAGTTACATGGACCCAAACACCTATCCTCAGATACCTGCCTCTTTCAGACCTATTTGGAGAGGAAGTCAGGTTGCAAGCCACAGGTAATTTTGGAAATAACTAACAATAAAAGTACTGCCTTCCTTTTTTGCTCATTACTTATAGTTCTTCTTTCATATTTAATTTAGACGTGCCATCTATGATGCATTTGAACGCTTCCTCCATAAATATGCTAACTAATTGGATCACTGTATATAACCAGTATGGCCATCATATTGTTTACAAAAGGAGTTTCATCCTTTGATGATGTGAAGAACAAGCAGACAGCACTAAATATCTAATTTGTATTAATTTAGTCTGGAACTCATATAAATCAGTCATTAACAATCTTTAAATACATTTAAATAATTTTAAACCAATATTTGGATGAAATAATGTTGAAATATTTTGTTACTGTTTTGTGGGAATCCCATATACTCAATGTCTAGTCTGTTGTTGCTATTTATGAAAACTTTAACTTTTTAATTGTGAATAATTTATTAAGATAAATTTATTCATTGAAGCCCTATTGGTTTTTAAAGAACTGCTAAATCAAACTAAGTTTGTAATAACATCAGCCTGTATTGTATACCCTTATGTGATAGTTCTACTATTGACTTGATTTGAGAACATGTTTCTTTCCTTTTATGATTCATAGTGAATTTATAATCTTATTTTCAATTTAATCTCTGCCATGGAAATACTTCATGGTGTGTAAAACGCAGTGTTAACTTTGAATTCTAAAAAATTCCTAATGGCGTCATACATAAGTGGTTTTAATAATTAAAACAAATTGGGAATGCAAATAAGATGCATATGACTTGGCTGTACTTTGAGACTTTGCCAAATACTAGGTTAGAAAACAATGCCAAACCTATTTCCCCTAATTAAAAAGTGTCAGTTCATCAAAAATGGAAATAATGAAAAGACTTACTGCATTACTTGATACTGTGTCTTAACATTTTCTTGTATACCTACTCTGGGTTTCCTAAATATCTAACTTTAGTTAGATACACTTAAACAGCTTTGGCTTTTAATTTCAGAAATTAAAGGCCATATATGAAATTGATTTGTTCCATATGAGTTTATTTTACAGAAAAGTTATAGTAACTACTAACTTTTTTAAGGGAAAGATTATATGGCTAGATTTGGTGCTGTGCTTTCGTTTTATGTTAAGTTTCTCAAGCTAAGATCTAAAATGTTTGAAAAAAGTAGAAAGTATTTTTGAGTATTGTATCAAGGTTTGGAATAAATGTACTTGAGTTTTATTTGTTTGAAATCTGTGTTGTCTGTGGATTATTTTAAAATATGTATTCCTAGTGTAGCAAGGATATTTGAATTATAATGTGCCTTCATAGCCTTTTAAAATATTTTGTTACTCTAATGTTCCCATCACCTTAACTTTTAAAAGCTATTTAAAAGTCACTAATGTGAAGTCATTAATGGTATACAAAATCATAAATTCTGTGAAACTGCTTTGGCATAGGAAACCAAACCAACTTGGTTACAGCCATTTGGTCTTTAGCAGTTTTATATCTTCAGATTAGAACCTTTACTTTTAACTGAAAATATAAAATATACTAAAATTTTTAAACAAAATACCCTTTAAAGATAAAGTAAAATTTATTGTTAACTGAATTACAAGCATTTTCTTCATATATAGTGAGGCAATATGATTGAATGCTTTCTGAACTATGGCTTTAGTAATTTATTACTAAATAAATTTAGAAATTTATTTTTCACCTAAATATTTCTTACTAAGCAGTAATGTACTGTGGTATATAACTTTCTATTGGTAAAAGAATGAAATTTCATTTCATTTTAATTAACTCTTAGGCATAACTAATTTTTCCCAAATGTGAAAGGAGGTATTTTAAAAATTTCATCTCTTAAGCAGATGTTTTAAAGAATATATCCATGCAACTTCCTAAATTGATTAATTCAAGGTGCAAAATACCTTATCCTAAAGTTTTTTTAATCCATACATCCCAAAATAGTGACTCAAGCTTCATATATCTGTGTAGAAAACACACACACACACACACACACACATATATATATAGTGTCAACATATATATTTTAAAAAGTGCCGTCTGCCATTTTCAGAATTGGGTATATAAACTACTAGAAATTCATTTAGGCCACAGTTGCAAACTGGCAGTATTGGTATTCAGGCAGCTTGGCCCACAGCTGTTTTATTCAGTGTGCATAATGTTTTAAAATTGTTGTAATTTGAAGTCTTTCAACTGGGCATGCATTCCCTAGTTTGCCACAGCCTACTAGACTCCTTATATAAGGCTGCTTCACTACTTTGTGTTTCCTACTTAGCCCTGAACACATCTGAGTTTGAGACCCCTGATTTAGATCTATGGTTAGAAATTTCTGAATTTCATGATTTGCTGTTGTAATTACTATTAATTATTTTATCATAGCATTTTAGATTGTTTGTTATGAATGTCATTTTTTAATGTGGTGCTTTCTCTTGGAAAGATTATTAAATTAATACTGTAACTGAAAAAATTTTTAATCATTTCTGAATATTTTATACTTCACAATAAAAGTATCTTAAAATTAATTATTTCATATATTCAAGAGGATTTATTCTAAATACAAAAAACATGTGTCACATTTGATTGTGTCCAAACTTGAATTGACTGTGTGTTCCTTCTTAGTTCTATTGTAAACCAAACAAGGTAAGGCAGAAATAAGCAAGGGAGGCTCTATCAGAATAGTATTCAGTAACTGCAACAAGAGTCAAATTTACCCCCAAGTTGTGTGATCTCAGGGAAACTATGATAGAAGATAGGATTGTGTAGGCAGAGGGAAAGATTAGGGCCTGAGGTCCCTGGATGGGGAAAAACACCTATTTTGGAACAATGCTGGGAGTGTCTAACCACAGGAAGTCCCCTCAGTCATGAGGTTCCTCTTAAGAATGTAACAGACCCCACCTACTCCTCCTCAGGTTTCCCCTCTGGAATTTGACAGAAGACTTAAGTATGGCCATAGACCACCCCTCATACAATGGAAATGAGCCAATCAGAAATGGACAACCCAGCATGTAGAACTATCAAGCCAATAAGGATAGAAACTGAGAAGGAACAAGGGGAAATGGAGGGGGGAGGGCTGACCAGAACCTTATAAAACAAGGACCCTTGCCTATAGTCCTTGGGCATTCACTTTCAAATGTACTCTCTCTATACAAGAGCTTTCCTTCTATTCTTCCTTTCTAATCTTATATTCTAATAAACTTTTGCCTGCTGCTCATTTAGTGTCCACCTCTTCATTCATTGAAGCAGCAAGACAATGAATCCCGGGTATTGTGGTAAAAAAAAATGCAACAAAACCAGCATTCTGACAAACTGTATTATTTTTTTTTTTTTGAAGGGGGGAGGGACAGAGAGAGAGAGTCTTGGGCAGTCTCCACACCCAGCACCTAGCCAATTCTGGGCTAGATCTCACAACCAGCCCTGAGATAATGACCTGAGCCAAAATCAAGAGTGAGACACTTAACTGCTTGAGGCACCCAGCCATCCCTGACAGACCATACTTACCTGAATGTTGTATAACTCACTCTTGGACATAATTAGATTTATACTATTACATGTACAAGCAATTAAATCTAGAGATAAGAATTTAATTATAGGACTCAGAATGGGGATGCTGGTCAGAGGCTGCTATAGAAATTGGGTTTGGAAATGAAAGATTTTGGCAGATAAGAAAAAGGGAATAGAAGTACATTTGGACTGTTTTGCAGAAGTAGAAAAACTTAATTCTAGGAATATTCTTATAGGCAGAATCCTAGGAAACCAATGATTTCATGAAGAACTTTGAAAACAGTTTAGAAAATGTTGGACCAAAACCTGAAAAGATTTTCTTCAGGACCGTTAGAGCTAATGTGCACATTCACCAGATTGTATTAAAAGAAAATGTAAACTTACCATGAAAAGTCTAATCTGTGTATAAACTTGTGACTAACTGAGGTATAACTGTTTTCCTATATAACGTACCTGGATAATTCCATAGAAAGAAAGCTGTATCCTGACACTTTGCTGCTGAAAGTGTGGTCAGTAGATTGGTAGCATGCTCAGGGAGCTTGTTAGAAACTCACAATCTCAAGCAGTATTCAAACATACTGAGTCAGAATTTACATTTGGACAAGATAGTTCAAATACACGTTAAATTTTCAAAAACACCCACTTTGAGTCAGTGGTTCTCAAATTTTAGCTTGCATTGAAATCACCTGGAACCTTGTTAAAACAGATTTTTAGATCCCATTACCCTGAGTTTCTGATTCAGTAAGAGGGAAAGGCCTCCTGAATTTGTATTTCTAACAAGTTTCCTAGGATGTTGATTGCTATCTGTCTAAGGGTTACACTTTAAGAATCAAAGAGCCATGGCTCTAATTGGATCTCAGGCCTGGAACATACCAAAATCACCTGGGGTGTTTTAAAAGCATAGGTAAGTAGGTGTCCTTACCTATGCTGGATCTCTTCACACAGAGATTCAGATTCAATTGGCTTGCAGTTGGCATTTTTAAAGCTCCCTAGGTGATTCTGATGTGCAGCCAGGTTTAAGAACCATGTGCTTTAAAGGATGCAAGGGAAGAGGAATAGCTCCTGAAGAAAAGGATGTAAAGTCATTAAATCAACATAGATTTTGGAAAGGAATTACTGATTTTCTGGGTGTTACCAGCACCTCAGAAGTATTAAAATAGCTCAGAGGGCCTGTGTTCCTTTTGCTTCTCCTATTTTGTTACAGGTAGAAGTGCATTAGAGTAGGATGAGCTGGGGGTGGATTTGGGCACTTATGTGCAGCAAAGCTTCTTTAAATCGTAAACTTTAACTCATCTAGGCAACTTAAAGCAGACAAGTATAGGCAAAGAAGAAATGCTAACCTCTTTGCTTTCTTTTCTTCAACCATAAAGACTACATCTTCCCTTCTTAACCTTATGAAATTGCTTTAAAAAATGCAGATACTGGGGTGCCTCGGTGGCTTGGTCGGTTGAGTATCCAACTCTTGATTTTGGCTCAGGTCATGATTCCAGGGTTATGGGATTGAGCCTCCCATCAGGCTCCGCACTGGGTGTGGAGCCTCCCTCTGCCCCTCCCCACTGCTCACATGCTCTGTGCTCTCTCCCTCTCTCTCTCTCATAAGATTAAAAATAGAAGAAAATAAAATAAAAATGGAGATATGATGCCTCTTTGAAAAGTTAAAGCATGTCTTTAGAAATCATTCATTTCTAGAGCAGTTAATCCTCAACTTTTCTATCCATCTCAGTTGACAAAATCGTTGCCTTCATTATTGTATGTTTTAGAGACACTTGCTACTCAACTTGAAGACTTGATACATTTCCCTTGCCCTGTAGATGACTCTGATTTTAAGTTCTAACACTTAAGGAAAAGACAATTACTGATTCTGCTGAGTTTTTACTCACATTCAACTGTAAACCTACACCAACAACTTCACCTGCTAAGCATTCTTTTCCGAAGTCACAACTCAACAAAACAATTGGACTGTTGATAGACAGTGACAATATGGAATATGAAATTTATGTTTTATTTGGAAATATAAATGTGTTTATACATTTATTACTTCACTGGATTCCTTCTAGATGTCATTTTATACCAATATTGCCTTAGATTATAAAGTAGGAGAAAATAAATTGGCATTCTGCAAGATGCACTGGTAAGCCCTTTTGAGTAATAAAATCTACCTTGAGAGGAGATATGTTTGCTGTCACTTGCAGAACTGTACCATCAGGACTATCTGGGGTTTGCTCTTATTTCTGCTCTTGTTTCTGCTCTTATTTCATGTCTTTAATTCACTCTTTTGTATTTCCAAAATGAATGCAGATTCTGGGGGCTGGTCTAGTAATTTTCCGATGTCCTGACACCAACCAGTTCTTCAAGTTTTCATATCAGAAGGTAGGCAATCACATCTCTCCTGGGACCGAATTCATGAGAATAGACTCTATTCATGAGAATAGAGTAAAAGATTCACCAAATGCACATTTCTTTTTAAATGTATTTGTAAAACAAAGAACTGTATGTGAGAGTTCTGACTATATTTCAAGAGGACAGGGATCACAATGATTATCACATTCCCAAACTCAAACTTGCAACCTCATAGCCAGATAGACAGATTTACTTATACTGCATTTAAGTCCACTTATTTGTTTATTCATTCACTTAAAATATATTTACTGAGTACCAGAAGTAAAATGGTCAAACAAGATGCTTAAACTAATTTTCAAGGACTAGACGAGTTCCTTTTGATTTGAATTCCATAGCAATTTCTGGCTTAGCTCTATACACAGATTATTTTTTTAATTTTTATTTATTTTTATTTTTTAATGTTTATTTATATTTGAGAGAGATCGAGACAGAGTGTGAAATGGGAAGGGCAAAGAGAGGGGAGACACAATCTGAGGCAGGCTCCAGGCTCCACAGAGCCCAAGGCGGGGCTCGAGCTCATGAACTGTGAGATCATGACCTGAGCTGAAGTCAGACACTTAACCGACTGAGCCACCCAGGCACCCCCACAGATTATTTTTCAAATAGCTTTATTAAAATATAATTTACGGGGCGCCTGGGTGGCTCAGTCGGTTGAGTGTCCGACTTCAGCTCTGGTCATGATCTCACCGTTCCTGGGTGGAACCCCGCATCTGGCTCTGTGCTCACAACTGGATGTCTGGAGCCTGCTTCGGATTCTGTATCTCTCTCTGCTCCTCCCCCATTATCTCTCTCTCTCTCTCTCTCTCTCTTTCTCGCTCGCTCTGTGTCTCAAAAATACACATTAAAAAATATATATATACATATCTATGTGTATATATATATATATATATATATATATAATTTACACAACATAAAACTTATTGATTTAAAGTATACAATAGTTTGGGGTATATATTTTTAAAACTAAAGTGGTTTTTTTTTAATGTGTATTTATTTTTGAGAGAAAGAGAGAGAGAGCTCATGTACACGTGGGGGAGGGGCAAAGAGAGAGGAAGACAGAGAATCCCAAGCAGGCTCCTCGCTGTCAGTACAGAGCCCAACTTGGGGCTTGAACTCACAAACCGTGAGATCATGACCTGTGCCAAAATCAAGAGTTGAATTCTTAACCAACTGAGACACCCAGGCACCCTGGGTATATTACATTATTAATTATTTTTAACTGTGGTAAAATTATAAGACATAAAACTTACAATTTTAACCACTTTTAACTGTACACATCAGTGGCACTGATTACATTCACAATATTGTGCAACCATCACCACTATCTATTTCCCAAACTTTTTTACCAGCCTACATAAAATGATTTTTAAATAGTTCTTTTAGGGGCGCCTGGGTGGCGCAGTCGGTTAAGCGTCCGACTTCAGCCAGGTCACGATCTCGCGGTCCGTGAGTTCGAGCCCCGCGTCAGGCTCTGGGCTGATGGCTCGGAGCCTGGAGCCTGTTTCCGATTCTGTGTCTCCCTCTCTCTCTGCCCCTCCCCCGTTCATGCTCTGTCTCTCTCTGTCCCAAAAATAAAAATTAAAAACGTTGAAAAAAAAATTTAAAAAAAAAATAAATAGTTCTTTTAAATTGATGGAAAAGTCTGACTCTTCTCCTCTTATACCACTGGACATATTGCCCCTACATATTTTGAACAACCCAATGTGTTCTTCGTCCTAACTTTCATTGGAATTTGTGTCAGTCCTAACCCTTGTTATCCATAAATAAATTCCTCAATTTCTAAAACACTCATTAATTACAACTTTTAGAACAGAGATGCACACCACAAAGCTATACTTTATCTTTTAAGCTTAACTTTGTTGTCTTAACTTCCATCGATAACTTAATTCAATAACCTCTAAATTCAACTTGGAGGTATCTGAAAACTCAAAATATCCAAAATTGAACTCATTATCCCTGTCACCCAGGAATTTCCCAAGCTTCTCCCAATTTGTTCTTTATTAATCTTCTTGGTTTTTGGTAGCCACCACCTACCCCGTTATTCAAACAAAAAGGAACATCCTTTACCCTTCACTTATACTCTCCTCTTATACCCATTCAATTCCTCAGTCTTGTTATTTCTCAAAAACCTCAATAACCCGCTCCTTTCCAAACCCACTATCAGTCTTAGTTCAGGATTGTGTTATCTTTTCTCAGAATGACTATAATGTCCCCTTCACTTTTTTAAATGTTTATTTATTTTGAGAGTGGAAGAGCATGAGCACAGGGGGGTGGATGCAGAGACAGAGGGAGAGAGAGAATCCCAAGCAGGCTCTGTGCCATCAATGCAGAGCTGGACGCAGGACTTTATCTTAGGAACCATGAGATCATTAAACTGAGCTCTGAAGTGAAGAGTCTGATGCCCAGCTGACTGAGCCACCCAGGTGCCCCTGCAATATCCTCTATAAAAATACAGAGTACCCCTGAACCACCCAGAGGTACCTGGTGGCTCAGTTGAGTGTCTGAGACTTGATTTCAGCTCAAGTCATGATCTCACGGTCGTGAGATCAAGCTCTGCATCAGGTTCCATGCTGGACATGGAGCCAGGTTAAGATTCTTTCTCTCCCTCTCTATCTGCCTCTTCCCCAAGAGTGTTCTCCCTCTCTCTCTCTCTCTTTCTCTCTCAGAAAAAAAAGACAGTCTTTTCAATAAATGATACTGGGAAAACTGGTTATCCAGATGCAAAAGAATGAATTTGGACCCTTAATTCACACCATATATAAAAAATTAACTCAAAATGGATAAAAAACTTTTCAAAGATAAAACCAGAAAAGTCAAGGGATGCCTGTGTGACTCAGTCAGTTAGTTCAGCGTCTGACTTTGGCTCAGGTCATGATCTCATAGTTCATGAGTTTGAGCCCTGCATAGCACAGAGCCCTCTTTGGATTCTCTCTCTCTCTCTCTCTCTCTCTCTCTCTCTCTCTGCCCTTCCCCCACTCATGCACATGCGTACTCTTTCTCTCCTTCTCTCTCAAAAATAAACATTAAAAAAACATATATATAAGTCATAGGAGAAAACACAGAGGGAAAAGATTCATGACATTGGATTTGGCAATGATTTCTTGTATATGACATCAAAGGCACAAGCAACAAAAGAAAAATTGGACTTCATCAAAATTTAAAAACTTTTGGGCATCAAAGAACTCTATCAAGAAAGAAAGGCAACTAGAATGGGAGAAAATATCTACAAACCATATATCTGATAAGGGATTAATATTCAGAGCATTTAAAGAACTACAACTCAACAACAACAAAAACCCCAATTTAAAAATGAGCAAAGGACTGGAATAGACATTTCTCCAGAGGAGAGATGCAAATAGCCAATGATACATAACGAGACTGGGGCGCCTGGGTGGCTCAGTCGGTTGGGCATCCAACTTCAGCTCAGGTCACGATCTTGCAGTCTGTGAGTTCGAGCCCCACATCAGGCTCTGTGCTGACAGCTCAGACCCTGGAGCCTGCTTTGGATTCTGTGTCTCCCTCTCTCTCTGTCCCTCCCCCACTCATGCTCTGTCTCTTTCACTCTCAAAAATGAATAAATGTTAAAAAAAAATTTTTTTTAAGTACATACATAACAAGATCACCAGGGAAATGCAAATCAAAACCACAGTGAGGAGCACGTGGGTGGCCCTGTTGGTTGGGTGACTGACACTTGATTTCAGTTCAGGTCATGATCCCAGGGTCGTGAGATTGAGCCCTGCCTCTGTCTAAGGTCTAAGGCTGCTTAAGATTCTCTCTTTCTCCCTCTGCCCCTCTCCCTTGCTTACACTCTCTCCTTCTAAACACACACACACACACACACACACACACACACACACACACACACCCCACAGTGATATACCATTTCACATCCATTAGGATGGCTTCAACAAATGAAAAATAACAACTGTTGGTGAGGATGTAGAGAAACTGGAACACTTATGTGTTGATGGTATGAATGTAAAATGGTACAGCCACTATGTAAAATGGTATAGCATTTCCTCATAAAATTAAACATAGAATTATCATATGATCCAGCAATGCCACTTCTGAGTATCTACCCAAAATAATTGATGGGGCGCCTGGGTGGCGCAGTCGGTTAAGCGTCCGACTTCAGCCAGGTCACGATCTCGCGGTCCGTGAGTTCGAGCCCCACGTCAGGCTCCGGGCTGATGGCTCAGAGCCTGGAGCCTGTTTCCGATTCTGTGTCTCCCTCTCTCTCTGCCCCTCCCCCGTTCATGCTCTGTCTCTCTCTGTCCCAAAAATAAATAAAAAAACGTTGAAAAAAAAATTAAAAAAAAAAATAATAATTGAAAGCAGGAACTCGAACAGACACTTATACACCACTATTCAGAGCAGCATTATTCCCAATATCCAAAAGGTGGAAACAACGCAAATGTTCATTGGGATATGAATGAAAAAACAAAACATATATGTAACGGAATATGATTCAGTCTTAAAAAGCAATGGAATTCTGACAAACCCTACAACATGGATGAACCTTGGGAAAAAATTTAGCTAAGTGAAATAAGCCAGACACAAAAAGACAAATAATATATTATTCCACTAACATGAGGTATCTAGAGTAGTCAATTCAGAGACAACAAGTAGAATGTTGGTTGCCAGGGGATGAGAGGAGAGGGGAATAGGAACTTATTGATCAATATTGATTGAATACAGAATTTGGGAAGATTAAAAATTTCTGGAGATGGATGGTAGTGATGATTGTACAATGTGAATGCACATAATGCCACTGAACTGTACACTTAAAAATGGTTAAAATGGTAAAATGATCACAGAAAAAAGTTATAAATATACTATTGAAAAATCTCTAAAGGGGAAAAAAAATAGTGAATAGGGGAGGGACCAGGATGCAAAGATAGCAACCAACTATAAGCTTCTCTTTGGGAAACTGCTAGAAAGGCCATCAGTGACTAGATGGGGAAATTAAAATTTAGACAAATTAAATTTTGTCTATATATTGATGAGAATGATACAGGAGAAAAAAACTATTCATTCGGGAAAGGGATCACAGAACAAATTCCTTGAATAGGAAAGAAAAATTTCAAAACTTACTGTAAAACTGAAAGATTTCATAATTGTCTTTAATTTTTCTGATTGATAACCTTGTTTGAACATTGTTAAACAAAAAAATAGGAGTATTTTTATTATTTTATTATTGAATTTTCAGTCTTGGAATTATATTTTTTAAATTAGGCATTAAGTGTTCTAAGTAGTTCATCTTTTTAAGACATAGATATCAACATAATACATAGCCTCCTATGAAGTATATATTTTTCCAAGTGTCCAGTTAAATTACAGTAATATCTGGTATTTCATAGTAAACACCCATACTTTTACTGAGGTTTTTAAATTAAATACTACTGTCCTTGGACAAAATACTCAAAGTAACATTATCTAATCATACATACTTAAAAAGATACTCTAAAATGTTATGATTTCACCCCACATTTTGTACCTTGGTTGAGTCAGGACTTATCTCTGATCTTCCTATATTTTCTTACTTAGATTTTAACTGACAAATGAGAAACTAAAAATCTTGAAACTTTATTTCTAAGTTGTTCAAAATAAAAGGAAATTTTTGGGCACCTGGATGGCTCAGTTGATTAAGCGTTTGAGTTTGGCTTAGGTCATGAGCTTGTGGTTTGCTGATTCCAGCCCCACATTGAGCTCTGTGCTGACAGTGTGGAGCCTGCTTGGGATTCTCTCTCTCTCCCTCTCTCTCTCTGCCCTCCCCCACTTGGACTTTCCCTCTCTCTCAAAAATAAATAAATAAACTTTATAAACAAATAAATACATACATAAATTAAAGGAAATTAAAAAAATTGATTTTTAACCTATCAATCAATGATAATGACCAAGAAGAGTTTCCTTCAAGATTTCCTAAGGTTATATATAATGTCAGGTGAAAAGGTAAGGAGATTATATATATATATATATATATATATATATATATATATATGTCTATAGATATAATAGATATATAGATATCTATATTACATATATATGTGTGTGTGTGTGTATATATATATATGTGTATATATATATATATATATATATATATATAGCCAAGAAACAGGAAATCTTTATCCATTCATCAATTAATGGACCCTTGGGCTGCTTCCATAATTTGGCTACTGTAGATAATGCTGCTGTAAACATCAGAGTACATGTATCCCTTTGAGTCAGTATTTTTGTATTCTTTGCATAAATACCTACTAGTGTGATCGCTGGATAGTAGGGTATTTTCAACTTTGGAAGAACCTCCATACTGCTTTACAGAGTGGCTGCACCAGTTTGCATTACCACCAGCAGTGCAAGAGGGTTCCCCTTCACTACATTCTCATCAGAACTATTGTTTCTTGTACTGTTGATTTTAACCATTCTGACATGTGTGAGGTGATATCTCATCGTAGTTTTGAATTGTATTTCCCTGATAATGAGTGATGTTGAGCATCTTTTCACGTGTCTGTTGGCCATCTGTACATCTTCTTTGGAAAAATGACTATTCATGTCTTCTGCCCATTTTTTTTTTTAATTTTTTTTAATGTTTATTTATTTTTGAGACAGAGACAGAGCATGAACGGGGGAGGGTCAGAGAGAGGGAGACACAGAATCTGAAACAGGCTCCAGGCTCTGAGCTGTCAGCACAGAGCCCGATGCGGGGCTCGAACTCACAGACAGCGAGATCATGACCTGAGCCGAAGTCGGCCGCTTAACCGACTGAGCCACCCAGGCGCCCCTCTTCTGCCCATTTTTAATTGGATTATTCATTTTTTGGGTGCTCAGTTTTATAAGTTCTTTATATATTTTGGATACTAACACTTAATCAGAAACGTCATTTGCAAATATCTTCCCTTTGAGTTTTGTTGTGTCCTTTCTCCTTGGCTGTGCAGAAGCTTTTTATTTTGATGATGTCCCAATAGTTTATTTTTGCTTTTGTTTCCCATGCCCCCAGAGATATATCTAGAAAGAAGTTACTACAACTGATGTCAAAGAGGTTACTGCTTGTGTTCTCCTCTATGATTTTTATGGTTTCAAGTCTCATATTTTGGTCTTTAATCCCTTTTGAATTTATTTTTGTATATGGTGTTGAAGTGGTCCAGTTTCATTCTTCTGTATAGTATGTTGCTGTCCCGTTTTCCAAACACCATTTGTTGAGGAGACAGTCTTTTTCCCATTGGATATTCTTTTCTGCTTTGTGGAAGATTAATTGATCATATAGGTGTGGGTTCATTTCTGGGCTTTTTATTCTGTTTTAATGGCCTATGCAAGTACCATATGCCAGATTTTTGTGCCAGCACCACACTGTTTTGATTACTACAGGATTATAATATAATTTGAAGTTTGGAACTATGATTCCTCCAGCTTTGCTTTTCTTTTAGAAACACATTTATTTACTATGAATATTATTCATTCCCATGAAACTCCAAGTGCTGCAACACAAAAAAACAGATTGATGTTAATTCCACTATAAAATATGATTTAGTAATTAAAAAGTTTGTGAATCACTAAAAAAGATATTGTTAGTAATAGAAATTTATATGGCTTTGAATGACTTATCAACAGTAGCCATTTGCAAATGTATCTTTAAGTAGGCTCCACGCCCAACATGGGGCTTGAATTCAGGACCATGAGATCAAAAGTGACATGCTCTACCCACTGAGCCAGCCAGGCACCCTGCCATTTGCCAATTACTAAATGATCTGACTGCTGCACAAGAACAATAACATTATCTGCATACTCCCCTAATCAGAGAGGTTATATTCTATTATCAATAATGAAGAAGAGCAATGGCACCAAAAGAACAAATGATTCTTACTTAGAATGTTTTGGTACTTCCATTTGGAGGTAAGTACATATGAATTCACCTCACACAAAGAAAAACCTGGGCAGAACTTAGATTATTCAAAACCACTTAGTAGGGTGTAGAAATCTTCAGCTTTTTATCAGTAGTTTTACCTTTACACTTACATAAAGATGTCAAAGAGTTATTAATTGAAATCATATACAGTATGGAAAAATGGATATATATATATATATATATATATATATATGCAGAGAAAAAAATTGGAAGGATATAGAGTATCAGGGAAGTAAGAATAGAAGGGACAACAACTCAAACTTATCAATGACCTTTATTGTTAAAAAAACTTTACCATAGAATGTATTATTTCAAACAAACATAAAAAAACAAATGCTGTCATTAAAAAAAATTTTTTTTAACGTTTATTTATTATACAGAGACAGAGAGACACAGAGCTTGAGCAGGGGAGGGGTAGAGAGAGGGGAAGATACAGAACAGACTCCAGGCTCTGAGCTGTCAGACACAGAGCCCGACGCGGGGCTCGAACTCACAAACCGTGAGATCATGCCCTGAGCTGAAGTCGGATGCTTAACCAACTGAGCCACCCAGGTGCCCCAAATGCTGTCATTTTTGTTTTTTCTTTGAGATTAATGGCTTATGATAAATTTCTAGGAGTGGGATGACTAGCGATGGGTGGAGATGCAAATCTATGGCAAGGAATCACGGCCACTGCTGTGCTGGCCCCCTGGCCTAGGCCACCCTGAGGCAATTCAGGCCCCCCAGAAGAATGCTGTCACTGCCTTCCACGTGGTGCAGGTCACCCCCCATGGATGAGGATAAGGTTCTGCTCCCTCAGGCACAGGTTCTCATGCCCAGCAGATCCCACTTCCATGGTTGCAGCTGGAAGCTGCTCTAGCTCCCAACTCCTCCTGCTAAGCAAGGCACTGAAGCTCTTGCCCCCTGTAACTTATATCCCATGCAACTCCGTTTTGTCACTATTCTAGCCAAAGGAGGATCAGTAGGAAAGAAATCCCTCTCAGGGACAGGCTTAGAAGACAGCGACTGAGACATTTCCTCTGAAGTCTGAAGAAGTGTTGGCTGCACAAGTGTTGTTGGTTTAAGGTTATGCCTATAAAGATGTCTTCCAGTTTTCTGGATAGAAAGCTCATGTTACTGAAAAAAGAGTTGATTCAGCTGCAAAGCCAGCAGGGGCAAGCAAAGCTCCAGGTAGCAGTGTGGCCCCAGACTGGGTGCACATTTTTCCTTTCACAGATGACCTAGGACCAGACTGGTGGCCTGGTCGTACCCCGCCCCCCCCTTTTTAAAAATTTTATTATTTTTTTAATGTTTATCTTTGAGAGAAAGACACACAGCACAAGTGGGGAGGCACAGAGAGAGAGAGAGGGAGACACAGAATCCGAAGAAGGCTCCAGGCTCTGAGCTGTCAGCACAGAGCCCAGCATGGGGCTCGAACCCACAAACCATGAGATCATGACCCAAGCCAAAGTCAGACGCTTAACCGACTGAGCCACCCAGGTGCCCTGGCCTGGTCAAATTCTTGCTTGTTGCCCTGAGAAATCCTTCAAGAAGAGGGGGTAAGATTTTATGCAGCTGTTGTTCCTGTTAAGTCTCTTTGCTCTCTGTTTGAGTCCTTTTCTCATCTCCAGGCTCAAACACCCCAAGAACCTCTGTCACCCCATGTCTTCCATTCTCCCTCTGAAATTGGTGAGCAAGTTGGAGTCTGCAGGGACATCAAGGATTCTGTTTTCACTAATAAACATGGTGGTCTTGCAAATTACCTTGGCAACATATACACTGCTTTTTTAGCTTTTATTGTATAGTCAGTAAAATAGGGGAGAGGGGCTGAAAGTTCAGTTAATCACAATGACCAATGGTTTAATCAACCAAGTCTAAGTGATGAAACCTCCAGAAAAACCCCTAAATGGTGAGATTCAGGGAGCTTCCACGAATACATTGAGGGTGACATGCCCAGAGAGGGCATGGAAGTTCTGAATACCTCCTCCCCTATAACCTTATCTTTTTCATCTGTCTGTTCCTGAATTACATCCTTTATAACAAACTAGTAAGTGTAAATAAAGTGTTTCCCTGAGTTCTGTGAACCAGTCTAGCAAATTATCCAACCTAAGGAGGGGTTTGTGGGAACTGATTTGTAGTTGGATGGGCAAAAGTGTTGGGTGGCCTGGGTACCCTATTTGTGGCTGATATCTGAAGTGAGGGCAGACTTGTGGGAATGAGTCCTTTAATTTGTGAGGTTGGACACTAACTCTAGGTAGGTCAGAACTGAATTGAATTTTTGGAAACTCAGTTGGTGTAGGATAATAGAGAACTAAAGAATTGGTGGCTGGTGTCTAGACCTCTCCTCAAAATCTGTTCCAAATTCTCATTTGTTAATGTTGACCTGTAACTAGATTTTATATACTGTATTTCAACTTTGAAAATGTCTTTTCATACAGATAAGTATTGCCAAAAACTGATACCCATTTATAAGCAAATGCATTTAATTAAACATATTCATCATCATTTGGAGTACTTATGGAATTCTATTGGATTTCTCTCTTGATATTTGCCTTTTAGCAATAGGACAGAGTGATGACAGCACCACATATGGTTCCTCTCACAACTACTCAACTCTGCCTTCGTGGTGCGAAAGCAGCCACAGACAATATGTAAACGAATAAGCATGCTGTATTCCAATAAAATTTATTTATGGAACTGAAATTTAAACTTCATACAGTATTTATGTGTCCCCAAAACTCTTTTTTCAACCATTAAAAAAAAGTAAAAACCATTCTTAGCTTGCACCTGTGTAAAAATAGGTGGTGGTCAGGATTTGGCCCATGGGCCATAGTTTACCACGTCCTGATCCAGAAAATCCATATAATGCTGAATCATTTTCTAAGTAACATATTTTCACTAGTGCTTATGATTGCCTTGGAATCAAATGGTTAAATTGTAATAAATATGATTGTTCATATTGAAGTACTATGTAATAATAGTAAAAACATTTTAAGTCAGAAAAAGAAAGCCAATAGCCTTTCTTACCCTTTGTCGTACCAATGTATGATTTGGTAATGTTTTTAGTCATTTGAAAAAATATTAGCTTCGTTATGCAGCCCTTCCAAATGTTGACACACTTCATTACACAGTATCAAAAAGTTATATTATTAAAATCACTACTGATCTCATCAGAAAAGAGTCTTCAAGCATTAGGAAGCTGTTGAGCTCATGCTGTATTTACAAGATTTCCAAATTCTAATTTTCTCTTGATAGCTTGAATATTATCACTGGTATCATCAGTTGTTTCCATTGACATGACGGATTCACTTCATTCACTTTTGGGAAAATGTCTGCCAAATTATCTAAGCATGAGTAAACCTAGTCTGTTGTCAGGTGTTCTTTCAAGTACAAATGGGTTCCATGAAGAAAGGAGCTAGTCCGTGTACAAGTCAATCTAGTCCTTTTCTTCAAGACAACCATCATACTTTGATATACCACAGAAATGAGTTATGTACCCTTCCTATTTCATCACACAGAATATTAAAAGACTCTCTTAAGGGGCGCCTGGGTGACTCAGTCAGTTAGGCATCCAACTCTTGCTTTCAGGTCATAATCTCACGGTGTATCATCAGGCTCTATGCTGATGGCATGGAGCCTGCTTGGGATTCTCTCTCTCCTTCTTTCTCTCCCCCGTGCTCTCTCAAAATAAATAAACTTTTAAAAGAAGCAGTTATAGGGTTAAGTTTTAATCACATTAATAATTTTTACATCAAGGACATTCTTAGGTGAAGCTTGAAATTTTTGTTTTTTGTTTTTGGTTTTTTTGAGAGGGAGGGACCAAAGGGGAGAGGGGCAGAAGGAGAGATCAAGAGAATCCTAAGCAGGCCCCACGCTCAGCCAATGTGGGGGCTCCATCCCACAACCCTGAGATCATGACCTGAGCCCAAATCAAGAGTCAGATGCTCAATTGACTGGGCCACCCAGGTGCCTCAAGAATTTTTGTTGTTTTGACTATGAATGTGTGGCTGAAGAATACAATGAGTGCTAGTACAGTTTGGTTCCACTGCCTTGATTCGTGGTGAGTCACCAGCAGATTTATCCACCATTGCTTTTGCACCATCAGTACAGATATCGACAAGGGGAAAAGGCAAAATAATATCTTAATATTATGAAAACAGTTTTGACCTCAACCTTAAAGATTCCCTAAAAGAGTGTCCTAAGGGACACCTGGGTGGCTCTGTGGGTTAAGCACTTGACTCTTGATTTCGGCTCAGGTCATGATCTCACGATCATGAGAGCCCCGTGTCGGGCTCTGCACTGACAATACAGAGCCTGCTTAGGATTCTCTCCCTCTTTCTCTGTCCCTTCCCCCTCCTCATGCTCTCTCTCACAAAAGAAATAAACATTAAAAAAAAAAAAAAGTGTCCCTAAATATTCTCTAAAAAGGATTTAGGAGCACAATTTGAAAATCTGCTAACCTGGGGCGCCTGGGTGGCGCAGTCGGTTAAGCGTCCGACTTCAGCCAGGTCACGATCTCGCGGTCTGTGAGTTCGAGCCCCGCGTCAGGCTCTGGGCTGACGGCTCGGAGCCTGGAGCCTGTTTCCGATTCTGTGTCTCCCTCTCTCTCTGCCCCTCCCTCGTTCATGCTCTGTCTCTCTCTGTCCCAAAAATAAATAAAAAACGTTGAAAAAAAAAATTTAAAAAAAAAAAATAAGAAAATCTGCTAACCTAAGACATAGTCTTGGGTACTGCCACCAACAATTAATGTTTAGACAATGAAGAATTAAAGAGATAGACTGAGAAGTGGCTAGAAAGGTAGGAGGTAAACAATGAGAATGTGAAATCATGGAAGCAGGGAAAACAGGAACAATCAGGAACTCCTGGAAAAAACAGCAACTGTACCAGAAAAATCAGTAGCCATGTATATATGGATTTCACTCAAATGTAGTGGGAATTTGTTGATTATTCCATACTGATGAAGTATAAAATATGAATACAGTTGGTCTTGTTTCTAGGTTATCATGACACTGAAACCATAGAGAAGGAAATGCAATCCTAGCACATAACACTGTTCTGCAGTGAAGAATATCTACACACTCATAAAATAAAGCTGTTTATAGATTCTTAAAATTTAGAACCAGTCTATGAACAAAGCATAAAGAAGCACATTATGGTTGTACAATAGAATACAAATGATCACTCTTGACAATGTATATGAAAGGAAGAAATGTTGCACCTGGATGGCTCAGTCGGTTAAGTGTCTGACTTTGGCTGAGGTCATGATCTCACAGTTCGCAGGTTCGAGCCCCAAGTGGGCTCTGTCAGCTGACAGCAGCCTGGAGCCTGCTCTGGATTCTGTGTCTCCCTGTTTTTCTGCCCCTCCCCCACTTGCACTCTGTCTCTTTCTCTCTCTCAAAAATAAATATTAAAAAAATTTTTTTAAAAAAGGAAGAAATGTTGTCCATGATATGGCATACTCTCAAACACTGCCACGGGGAATGTAAATTGATACAAAAGTTTGGAAAATGGTTTGGCAATATCTGTAATAGATTAAAGATATGCATACTCTATAATTCAGAAATTCTACTCCCAAAATGATACAGTACTTATAGGAAGATTTCATTTACATATAGTTTAAAAAACTAGGCAAATCTGTGGGATAAATTATTAGGTGATAACCCATAAAGAAAAGTAAGAAAGTGATTTCCTCCTTAAGGGGAGGAAAGTGTTGTAAATAGAAACACATGGGGTTCTAATTCTTAACTGGGGTAGCCATTACATGGTTGTTCACTCTACCCATTAATTGGTACATGTGTGGGTTTTTAAGTTATGTGGGAGCACTTTTCTGTGTATGCTATATTTAAAAATAAAGAAGGTTAAGATGTTAATATAAAGAAAAAAAATTGGAAGAGCAAAGGGTTGGGTCATATATTCTCACTTTTCACAGTGAGGATGTAAGAGATTCTGTCTAAAATTGCATAGAACATTTGGGGTGCCTGGTGGTTTAGTCACGTAAGCATCCAACTCTTGATTTCAGCTCAGGTCATGATCTTGCAGTTTGTGGGATCGAGCACTGTATCAGGCTCTGTGCTGACAGTGTGGAACCTGCTTGGGATTCTCTCTCTCCTTCTTTCTCTGCCCCTCCCCTATTTGTGCTTTCTCTCTGTCTCTCTCTCAAAATAAATAAACTTAAAAATAAATAAATAAATAATAAATAGGAGAATGGTGGATGGGCTCAAGTAGGTGTGCTAAATCCTCATATTTTATAGTGGCTTCCTATTGCTCAAAGAATAAAATTCAAACTCTGCCATAATCTAGAGTCCCCTGCAGGTCTGCCTTAGGCTATCGCTTTAGCCTTCTCTCTAGCCATGCTTTATTATATGCTAGATACCAGTCTCTTTCCAAGGCCTTGGTAACCACACAACTCCAGCTTCATCTTTCAATCCTTAACAGGAAGCTCCATTCATCTTAAAAGAATACTTGTCCCATGGCGTGTTCCTTCTCATACTTTAATTCTCACTTTAAATTTTACCTCCCATATTTGTTTTCTTCATTAACTGTTGCTAACAATCTGTAGTTACTGAGTTTACTTTTTGTTAGTCTCCAATAAAATAAAAATAATAGTAATACTAATAACAACGATGACTTGTAGTTATTAGCCCTTACTATTTGCCAGGCACCACTCAATGAGTTTTAAATAAATCAACATTTTTAAATTCTCACAATAACCATGTAAAGTAGATACAATTATTTTTTTTTCAATTCTGAAAGCTTGAAATATCTGACTATAATTATAATGTATTAACATTTTACATATCTCTTATCCCCCTTTATGCATTTGGTTTCTATGTAGTTTTATGCATATGTGATGTGATACATATCTTCTTCTTTTTTTTTTTTTACATATCTCCTTTTGAATTGTGCCTATTAAAGTTATATAATATCTACCTTGGCCATATTTTTTATTTTTATGCTTTCTTTACCATTTCATTTATTTTTTTAAATAATTTATTTTTATTTTTATTTTTTAAATTTACATCCAACTGAGTTGGCATATAGTGCAACAATGATTTCAGGAGTAGATTCCTTAGTGTCCCTTACCCATTTAGCCCATCTCCCCTCCCACAACTCCTCCAGTAACCCTGTTTGTTCTCCATATTTAAGAGTCTCTTATGTTTTGTCCCCCTTCCTGTTTCTATACTATTTTTGCTTCCCTTCCCTTATGTTCATCTGTTTTGTATCTTAAAGTCATCATATGAGTTGAGTCTTATGATATTTATCTTTCTCCAGCTAATTTCACTTAGTATAATACTCTCTAGTTCCATACACATTGCTACAAATGGCAAGATTTAATTCTTTTTGATTGCCAAGTAATACTCCATTGTATAGATATACCACATCTTCTTTATCCATTCATCCATCGATAGACATTTGGGCTCTTTCCGTACTTTGGCTATTGTTGATAGTGCTGCTATAAACATTGGGGTGCATGTGCCCCCCTTTGAAACAGAATACCTGTATCCCTTAGATAAATACCTAGTAGTGCAAGTCCTGAGTCATAGGGTAGTTCTATTTTTAATTTTTTGAGGAACTTCCATACTGTTCTCCAGAGTGGCTGCACCAGGTTGCATTCCCACCAACAATGCAAAAGAGATCCTCTTTCTCCACATCTTCCCTAACATCTGTTGTTGCCTGAGTTTCAGTGTTAGCCATTCTGACAGGTGTGAGGTGGTATCTCATTGTGGTTTTGACTTGTATTTCCCTGATGATGAGTGATGATGAGCATTTTTTCATGTGTCTGTTAGCCATCTGGATGTCTTCTTTGGAGAGTTGTTGATTCATGTCTTTTTTCCATTTCTTCACGGGATTATTTGGTTTTTGGGTGTTGAGATTGAGGAGTTCTTTATAGATTTTGGATACTAACACTTTATCTGATATATTGTTTGCAAATATCTTCTCCCATTCCATCGGTTACCTTTTAGTTTTGCTGATTGTTTCCTTCACTGTGCAGAAGCTTTTTATTTTGATGAGGTCCCAGTAGTTCATTTTTGCTTTTGTTTCCCTTGCCTCCAGACACTGTTGAGTAAGAAGTTGCTGTGGCTGAGGTCAAAGAGATTTTTGCGTGCTTTCTCCTCGAGGATTTTGATGGCTTCCTATCTTACATTTCGGTCTTTCATCCATTTTGAGTTTATTTTTGTGTACGGTGTAAGAGAGTGGTCCAAGTTCATTTTTGTGCATGTCACTGTCCAGTTTTCCCAGCACCACTTGCTGAAGAGGCTGTCTTTATTCCATTGGATATTCTTTTCTGCTTTGTCAAAGGTTAGTTGGCCATACGTTTGTGGGTCCATTTCTGGGTTCTCTATTCTGTTCCATTGATCTGAGTGTCTGTTATCGTGCCGGTATCATACTTTCTTGATGATTACAGCTTTGTAGTACAGCTTGAAGTCCAGTAGATACAATTATTTTTCATGTTTTACAGATGGAGAAACAAAATCAGAGAGGTTAAGTAAATTGCCGTTTTATTGTTAGGAAGTGGCAAAGCTATCATTTGAACCCAGATAATCTAGTTTCAGTTTAATCACTGTGCCACTGTCATTTTTCAAACTGTACATTATGATCTGTACCTATACCATGAAATTAATTAATTTTGTGCTTTTTAAAAAAAGTGAAATGGAAGAGAATAGATCACATAAGAGTGTGTTCACTTAGTAAAGATAAGTAGTGGTTTGTGAAACTTCTGATTTAATTGTACATATCAATTCATGAGGTATGAAAGCCACTGCACAATGCATTCAACATCTCTGTGTAAGTTCTGGAACTGACCAGTTCACTAGTATATCCCCAGGGTCTAGCCTAGTTACTGAACTACAGTAAGCTTTCAGTGAATATTTATTGAATTGATTAAAATAAACCATAAGTATTAAAAAACTGATAAGAACTTTTCCAATTTCTCTACAAAGCTTATATTTTCTGATGTCAACCACTGAAGTTCATCCAAACTTGAATTTAAAGATCTTGTCTTTTGGGGGCACCTGGGTAGCTTAGTCAGTTAAGCGTCTGACTTTGGCTCAGGTCATGATCTCACGGTTCACAGGTTCGAGCCCTGCGTCAGGCTCTGTGCTGACAGCTCAGAGCCTGGAACCTGCTTCAGATTCTGTGTCTCCCTCTTTCTCTGCCCCTCCCCTGAGCACACTGTCTCTGTCTCTCAAAAATAAACGTTAAAAAAAAACAAGGTCTCATCTTTGTTGCACTAGTACTTATGACGCTATACAAATATTAAATATAATTGGATAGTAGAAAGAATTCAGACAGATTACTAACCCTATTGTTTGAAAGTCCTGTTATTTGAAAATTGGAAGAGAAAAAGTTATATTATCTTGAGCTTATAGTTTGTCTTTTTAAAAAATATTAACTATTACTTCCTATTATTTGTCTTATTGCAAGTTATTATAAAAGAAAGAAGACTAAATAGTATGATAGGAAAGACAGTTTTGAGTATCAATCTTAGCTATTATTGGCTGAGAGTTCTTTTTTTTTAAATGTTTATTTTTGAGAGGGAGAGAGAATGTGTGTGGTAGAGGAGGAGCAGAGAGAGGTAGAGAGATGATGTGAAGCGGGATGTGGGGCTGACAAACCCGTGAGATCATGATCTGAGCCGAAGTCAGGCACTTCACAGACTGAGCCACCCAAGTGCCCCTGGCTGAGAGTTCTTTTTTTTTTTTTTTTTTAATGTTTTTATTGTTTTTATTTATTTTTGAGAGTGGGGGAGGTGCAGAGAGAGGGAGACAGAACCCAAAGTAGGCTCCAGGCTCTAAGCTGTCATCACAGAGCCCGACGCAGAGCTCAAACTCGTGAACCCTGAGATCATGACCTGAACTGAAGTCAGATGCTCAACCGACTGAGCCACCCAGGAGCCCCTAGGCACTTAAACTTTATTTAGAGTTCCTACTTGTATTAAACTAGTCTATTAAAACATACCTAAAAAGTAAAGAGAGCATCCACTTTGGAACAACAATCTGGTTGAAAAGTACCCTAGATTTGTTTTGAACCTATTTTTGCATAGCAAGCACAGTGTTGTTTTTTTTTTTTTTTTTCAACGTTTTTTATTTATTTTTGGGACAGAGAGAGACAGAGCATGAACGGGGGAGGGGCAGAGAGAGAGGGAGACACAGAATCGGAAACAGGCTCCAGGCTCCGAGCCATCAGCCCAGAGCCCGACGCGGGGCTCGAACTCACAGACCGTGAGATCGTGACCTGGCTGAAGTCGGACGCTTAACCGACTGCGCCACCCAGGCGCCCCAGCAAGCACAGTGTTTTTACCTGTTTGTATAATAGAGTAAAAATTTCTAAAGGTGCTTTTATGCTGTGTCTAGGATTGATATTTATTTACTGAAAAAAGGGTGCAAAGCCTTTCAAACATACATTAGCATTGATCCTGCCTTGAAGGTTAAAGATAATTGGAAGTATGCAATATTTATCTGAGCATTCAGCTCATAAGGAAAGCTATTATTCCGATAAACAGGGCCCAAAGCTCTATGAGTTGAAGGTAAGGATGGCTCAGTACATCTTGCTAAAAAATCAGTCTTTTCAAAAGTGGCTATTTTATAAGAAGTTAAAAAAAAAATCTCTGGGTTCAGTTTTGTGAGAAACCCACTGACCCAATCAAAGGCACAGACACTGGGAGCACAGTGAAATGAAGCTTTAATCAATGTTCTTGCAAGAGCATATGTCTGATGGACAGGCATACTTGGGGCAGTTACAGCAGGCAATTTATCTCCTAGTGTGAAGTACCCCCCCTCGATTCCTCATTGGCTGAGTACTAAGAGGTTACAGCCTTATGGGGAAGTCGCCTATGCCCATATAAGGCAAAAAATAGTCTGATTGGAACAAATGTACATTCCTTGAGGTGATGCAGAGACTTCAGTTCTTTAGCGCTTACTCATTGCAAAGCCCGAGAAAAATCAGGCTGTGAAATGGAGAGGGGAAGAAGAACCAGGAAGTGAAGTGTCTAAGGGTTTGGGACTCCATTGTGGAGGGGGGGTAAGTTTATACATATTTCCAATAGGTTGTAAGCCTATTGTTAACTAGACAGCACAGCACTAAATAAGTATTTCTGAAAATGAATCATCTCACTTCTCACAAGTTTTATCTTCTCCTTGGACTTCCTGACTTTGAAATAATTTATATCTAATGCATTCTTTGAAACTTCTCTAGCATACACTACAGCTATTTGTACATTGTGTTTTTACCAGCTTGAACCTAAATTGCACTGGTAATAATAATAAAGATCTTGATGTTCTCATGGGATTTTAATTTCCTAAGGCACCAGGGGGAGGGGGAGAAAGAGTGGGTTCAGTCATCTGACAATACATAAGCATAGTCTAAACAGGAAAAACAAGAATCGTCTTTTAAAGGCTCATTTGAACAATGGGATCATCAAGTTTGTATAAGGATAATTACTTTAGGTGTTTCATAACTTATGAGGGCCCAGAGAACCAGTCTCCCTTCTTTGAAAAGATAACCCTATAACCTGCTCTTGATTCCAGTTTTCCACCAGAAAAATAAATAAATAAATACATACATACATAAATAAATAGGGCTTCTAATCTCAGTAGTTGGGTAAAATTAGGGTCATTTATCCTGGTTAAGTCTGGCTTTAAAAGCAATAAAAATAGGTAGTATTGGGGCGCCGGGGTGGCCCAGTCGGTTAAGTGTCCAACTTCAGCTCAGGTCAGGATCTCGCGGTCCGTGAGTTCGAGCCCGGGCATCGGGCTCTGGGCTGATGGCTCAGAGCCTGGAGCCTGCTTCCGATTCTGTGTCTCCCTCTCTCTCTGCCCCTCCCCCGTTCATGCTCTGTCTCTCTCTGTCTCAAAAATAAATGAACGTTAAAAAAAAAAATATTATTATTGAGCCAAGGTTTTTTGGTAAGCACTTTACATGTAGCTTTACATGGTAAGCACTTTACAAGGTAGCTCATGCAACCTTTACTACAATTTTATCAATTAGGTCTCAGTGAAGGCAGAGAGGCCAATTAAGAGGGTATGACAGTATCATATTAGCATGGTGGCATCTTGGAGTAGGATGGTGACAGTGGAGAAAGCAGAACTTGACATTTAGGAGGTACTGGTCTTGGTGAGAGCCTAGAACACTGCCTGGCAGAAGCTTGAGAAATATTTGTAAACTAGTGAATTATGGAGAGTGAGGGAAAGGAGAGGTTAAAGGATAACTCCTAGATTATATAGACTGGAAGGTGGTGCCATTCACTAAAATAGGGAAAAGATACTTCAACTTGGTTAAAATATGTAGTCTTTCACGTTCTTACTAACTGGCTCTCCCACCTTAATTGCCTTGATGGCAGTGTTTTGAACCAAACAGCTTTGTTCCTCCAGGCTAAATGGGGACTCTACTCACGAGAAAATAATCCACAGAATGGATAATAATTTGGCTACAAAAAAATTAACTGAGCCAATTTTCTTCCTTGATTTTCAACTAAGAAGCAGAGGAAGAATCTGGCAATTAGCAACAGAGGCCAAATGACTTAACATAATGGAGTTTCAGCAAAGACAAATTGGGTCAGTCAAGGTCCCATCAAAATCAGATGGGAGTCGCCTGGGTAGGTCAGTAGGTTAAACATTTGACTCTTGATTTTGACTCAGGTCATGATCTCATGGTTCATGGGACAGAGCTCCACATTAGGCTCTGCAGTGACAGTAAGGAGCCTGTTTGGGATTCTCTCTCCATATCTCTCTCTCTCTCTCTCTCTCTGCCCCTCCTGTGCTCTTTCTCTCTCAAAATTAATAAACTTAAAAAAAAAAATCAGATGATGGGGCACCTGGGTGGCTCAGACGGTTGTGTCTGACTCTTGATTTCGGTTCTGGTCATGATCTCATGGTTAATAGAATCCAACTCCCCATCGGGCTCTGTGCTTACAGTGTGGAGCCTGCTTGGGATTCTCTGTCTTCCTCTCTCTCTGCCCCCAGCCCCAACCCCTAGGTTGCATGCATGCTCTCTCTCTCTCTCACAAAGTAAACATTTAAAAAAAAAAAATCAGATGGAGGTACCTGGCTGGTTTGGTGGAGTGTGCAACTCTTGATCTTGGGGTTGTAAGTTTGAGTCCCATGTTGGGTGCAGAGATTACTTAAAAATAAAATCTTAAAAAAAAGATCAGATGGAAAGGTTAAACTGCATAATTTGAATAGAGTTATTAAAAGGATGACTTACAGAGGTACAGCATAAGAGTCAGGGAAACCAATGAGAGATAATGCAGTGCCCCAAGGACTACCAGTTATTAATAGGCTTGAAGGGACAAAGGAAAGAACTGGAAAGATAACTGAATAGAGAGAGTGCAGTTAACCCTTGGTGAATATGGAATTGACCAGCCTGGGGAATATGGACTATGACCCCACTATCTTCTGGCCTCCAATCTCTTGCATATACTTCCTACTGCCTGAACCCATCGGGATACCAAGGACTGTGAGGGAATTCATTAGTGCAATCTGGACAGATCAGCTCTGCCTGGCACAAAAGGAGGCAAAGGGTGGAGAGGCAAACAGAAGACAGGTAAAGTTGTTTCCAAGAGGCAGCTATGTGGAAATAGGAGTTATTAATATGTGTTTAAAAGAGAGACAACAAATTGACAACTCCCTTCACTGACATTAGTGGCACTGTATTACAGTGAAGATCTCAAACACCACCTACTGAATCTTTAGAGACCTTTTGAGTACACATTTACCCTCCAGTTCGTCTCTTCCTGCAACCACAATCTAGTTCCAAAAAAGTCCTCCTGTGTTTCTTCAATAAAGCACCTTTATAATTCACTTAAAAACAAAACAAAACAAAAACAAAACAGCAGCAAACAAAACTACCAACCATGGTTAGGTAGCCCATATGAATCTAACTTCAGACACCATTCCACATAACCTTTTCCTCAACAGAATCAGTCTTTAATCCACCTGTATTGAAACAGATAGTAAAATAGAATGTGTTCTCTCAGTCACTTCCGGTGTGAACTTGTTGCTGAGCTTTTGTAAACAAAGCCAAGTATTACCTGGCAGGACTCCAAAAGGCTGATTCTAACAGGAAGAGCAGCTAGTTGATAGTTAACAAAACAAGGCTTTACCAATAATGGAGCTAGTGAAGATGGGGCCTCCTTGGAAATATAAGTACAATCCTTATTCAACTGGTAATGGGTCCTGAAGGTTGCTCAGGGTCAGATAAATTGGAAATTAATGTGACTGAAGGGAGACCCCTGGGAAAGGAGTCCCGTACAAGCTTTCTGCCTAGCTTGTCAGCTCTCAAGGAAGCTAGGAGGGACCCATTGCCAAAGTGCATACAAATGGCCAGGTACAGTTTTGTTTTGCTTTTTTTTTTTTTTTTTTTTTTTTGAGGGAGGGGTGTTCCTTGGTGAAAAAATTTTCACTGGGTCAAACCCATTTTCAGCGACCTTGCACAGGAACATAAACATTAATTAACTTATAAACACATGCCTATGAAACCAATATCATCATTCACTGAATGTGACTGCCAAGTAGAAAGCTCTTATTGGATTTAATCAATACATATTTGTACCTTTTAAAATATGTCCATTCCAGGAAAAAATATTAGGAAACATGGTTACTTTGTAAACAAGTGTTATCTCTACAAATCAAAGAAACTTGTAACAACAACAAAAAGCCGGCGAAATACTAACCATTTGTTTTCCTCAAGAGCATTTTAAATGTATTTCAGTTCGAGGGTTGGAAATAAGGGTGGGGAAGTGCACTAAACCGACTCCCTGGGCAAAGGTTTCATAAACAGTTACCTACAAATTACACAATTTCCATTCTGGACGTGGCTCGGGATTAAAAGGGATCGCAGCTCCCCAAATCCTCAGGGGGAAACTTTCACGGGGTGAAGGGTCTAACGCAGAGTCCGGGACCCCGGTCCGCAAGAAAATCACCCCAGGGTAGTTGGCGGAGACTACCTACCATTCTCTCCCGCCTCGGGTCAATTCTCCGTCAGGGCCTGTGGCACAAGCGACCGCCCCGCCCCCCCACCCTCCGGCGCCACGTGCGTAGCCCGCCCCGCCCCTCGCCCGCACTCTGCAGAGGGCGGCGCCAGTGCGCCGCTAGTCACAGAGGCCCTGGGCGCGCCCCGCCCCTGCGCCCACAGTCGGGGCTGCGGTAGCCCGCGTGCAGAAGAATCGTCCAGTTTGCCTTCCCTCCCCCTCGGCTGGCCGCTGGGGCGGGGCCGGCCCTTAGGCCGGGCGTTACCCGGACCGGCTAGTCCGTCAACCACCGCTGGCGGCCGCCTTGCGAGGGCAGGAGCCGGTGAGTAGCCACGTCACGCTCCTTCGGGAGGCCCCGCCCCCGCTCTGCCCTCTGGGACCGCCCCCTTCACGCCCCCGCCTCCGCCCCCTTGTGCAGTTACCGGCTCTAGGGGCACGCGCCTCCTTGACTCCGCTAGAGGTCCTCCACCCCTGCTTGTAGTGCGTCCACCGCTGCCCACGCCAGGTGAAGGCTCGCGGCTCCCGGCTGCGGCGCCTGGCGCTTGTTGGCTGGCTCGGGGCGTGTGCCTCTCTGAGGCGAACTGGGCCGGTGGGCGGTTAGCGCTCCGTTCCGCGCGGGGAGGGGCGGCGGCACGCCGGGCGCTGTACGGCGTCGGCCGACACGGGCGGCGGTGGCGGCCGGGTTCTCGGGTTTTCTGCCCCAGGCCGGAGCCAGTCGGTTCCCCGGCGGAAAGACGGGCAGTCGGGCTCCCTGGCCCCGGGCTCCCCCTGGCTGGGGTGACTGGGGCAAAGGGACGATGTCTGCTCGCGCCCTGGTGCCCGGCGCTCACTCTGGGGAGGAGCCACCCACGGTGACTGCTGAGAAGGAGTCGCTGTTGGTAGCGGCGAGTCGGCAGGCCGAGCAGCTGTCCCCGCCCGAACGGGAGGGCAAGGAGGCGGCGAGTGAAGAGAGGGCCGCGACAGCCATCAGCGCGGGGGCTCGGGGAGAGCCGTCGCCGGCGCTGGTGCTGGGGTACAGCGTGCCCCAGGCGGCCGTGCCCGTGAGACCCCTGGCGCTGCACCTGGCGCACAAGGCGCGCGGGCCCGGGGGCCCCTTCGGTGGGGAACCCCCGCCACCCTTGCCGAGGGACCTGCCGGCCGAGGACGTCCTGGAGATTGAGGCGGCGGCCGGCCGTGAGGAAAAGCTGCAGCCGCCGCCTCCGCCTAAGGAGAACCCCTGGACCAAAAAGCCTCCTCAGCACCTGTCCACTGCCGGGACGGGACTGCCGCCGTCCCCACTGGAAACCCTGGAGGCAGGTCTGTGGTTTTTGCGGTGGGCGCTGGGATGGTGTGTGCAGGGATGATTTGTTTGGCTGTTGAGGGACTGGGGGAAGGGCAGGCCGCCTTTCCCTGTCAGTCGGAGGTATTTCGTTCCAAGGTGTCATTCACTTTGCCTATTTACATAAATGGACATCTGGGAAGGGAGCGGCAGGAAGAGGTGGGACCTCAGCTTCTCCTTGACTGGTGGGGGCACAGCGGGAGTAAAGTAGCTGAGCAGCTCGCCTGCCGCGGCCTCGATTGAGTTTGCCCCCGTCCCCCCTCCCCTCCCCCCCACGTGTTAGTGACTTGGGGAATCTAGGTAGATAATGCAGTTCATCCTATAGAAAAGTTTTTGTGGACTTTTGGACTTGTAAAAAAAAAGGGGTGAAGCAAGTCAGAGCCAGGGGATTTATTTACCAGCAGTGGAAGCGCCATTGTAGTTTTTTTCATTGCGAAATAATTGATAAGCTGAAAATCTCCGTTTTCAAAACAAGAAATAGTGATATTAAGTGTGAGACTATACAGTAATTGCCAACAAAATTGTGGTGGGAAATAATTGAATAGGACAGTTGACATGAGAGTGGGTTGCATGTTAGGTAAATGGGAGTCTTCGGTTGGCAGCCCTCCTCTTCAGAGGAGGTTAGATTAAGCCTCAGCATTTGAAAGCTGATCAGTACAGTAGGGCCCTAGGTGCTTTATTTTGGTTGTAGTTTTTTTTTTTTTTTTTAAGTTTAAGTGGAAAAAATAAAACAACACAAAAAGCAGTGTCTCCTAGTTTTATTTTGTAAATTAAGTCTTAGTAAATCAATAGAACTTTTAATATAGAAATTACAGCTGTTTACTGGGAAATCTTCACTTTTTCTTAAAATTAAAGGTTAACAATACAATGGGGAAAATGTGAGTGTGTTTACAGGGTTGTGAGAATCAAGTGAGTTCAAGAATATGGCATAATTATAAGGTAATTAAAATGTTTTAATTACATTTATATTGCAGGTATAAACATTTCTTCAGAGGAACTCCAATAGAGTGAGATGTTAATTGATTTTTTTTAGCCTTTGCATGGTAATACTCCTCATTCTTGATAAATTTTGACACTTGCAGAAAAAAACTACTTAAAAATTTGCTCTAAATTTAATATTACCATCATTCTCTTCTAGCTGTAAAGATCTATTTATTCACTGTCACTAACTGAAGGAAACACATCTTAAAGCATAATGTCCATAAATTTAGCGAAGGGAAAGAAAGCCTTAATGAATCTTAATGGACTGTTCAACCTCCCTACTTCTAGACTTATAATTGTAATTTATATTCAGTGAATTAACCAAAAAATGAACTGTCTTTTGGTTGTAAATTATTTTGACAGGTTTTTAAACTTTTAAGGTAAGACTTAGGAATTTTAATTGGAAATGTCCTTTTGAAAACTATTTAAGAGTTTAATTAACTTCAGGTGCCTTCATTGGGGATCTTAATCTTTATTGGAGGTTAAGAACAAGGTAATGCTTGAGGTATGTTGTGGTTCATGGCAATTTTGATTTTGCTGATGTCTCTCTGTAGGCAGCTCTTCCTATTCTTGGAATCCTTCTGTGCCTGCAGGAATACCATTCTTTACTATTTGGAGCAATAATTTTATAAACTTCCCAATACTGACTCTAAGCTGTTCTACCACAACTTCTGTTTGTAGTCATAGTGTAAAGATTATGGTGTAGAAAAATTGCACTGTTTTGAGAGACTTGGGTTCTACTTCTGGCGATTTTACTGGGCGTTGTAAATGAATGAAATGAGTGTATTCATCTCTTCCAGTTAATATAAGAGTGTCATCTAAAATCTGGGTGCCTTGGCTTCCTATTTTCCTAAGCATATTTGCAACTTAAAGAACAATGAAATAGCAGAGGACCTTTAAGGTTTAGAGTAGGTGCAAACTAGGGATAATCTATTGGTAGGGAGCCTGTGTAATTTATCCTACAAACCAGGATACTGTAGAGAGGGAAAGAGAAGGATATTAATTATGCTGGAATAACACTTAAACCATGCTTGTCCTGGCCAAACCTGGATTTACTGTTACCCTCTTAATGAGGTACAGGAATTCCATCCACAAAATTTTGCCGGAAAGTTTATCATCAGGGATAGAAACATTATAGGAAATGAAGGGGATTATTTCAGGACAGATAATCATGAATTTTCTCTGTTGAAACTGCAAGTGAATCATTCTTGCTTCTTCAGCCCTTGTGAGGCACTTTATTCCACTTGTAGGATGATTTTGGCCTGTGTATTGCTGTTTTTCTTAATCTAGGTGAGGCCTTTTCAACCAAAGCCTGGCCCACCTGAGACACCTAGAATAGTGTCATTGCAGTCTTGAATTCAGTAAGCAGACCTGAAAGAATTGTCTCCAATTCTTGTTTAAAGTAATTGTTTTGTTTTTTAAAGTAATTGGTTTCTTTTGGAGACCTTTATTAAAATTACAATGTGGGTTTTATTAATCTCTTACCTGCTGCTATCACTGTATTTTGCATATCAAAAATCAGCTTTCTAATATAATTGCAGTTCTTTTACTCAACGAAAACATGGTATATAAAAATACTGATTTGTCCATCTTTTTTATCCTTATTCTTCTCTGACCTCATCAACTGTCCTTTCTCTTAATGTCTGCTTCCTAGAAACTTCAAATAAGCTTATTATTACCATAATAACATTTTAAGTAAGTTATATGAATGATACATAAACACAGCCTCCTTATAAAAACAGAACTTTTGATGTCTCCTTACATATCCTGTTTACTGATATTCAGACCTTTCCATGCAGTTCCTTCTAAATATAGTGTTTTGTGTATGTTTTTAAAACATCATATCATCCTCCATTTTTCATTTAAAGTATTGGTTGAGCCCACCAACCAGGCATGGGCGGGGAGGCACCTGGCTGGCTCAGTCGGTAGATCTTAGGGTTGTGAGTTCAGGCCCCATGTTGAGCATGGAGCCTACCCCCCCCCCCCCCAAAAAAAAAAAAGGTAACTATACAATAAGTGAGTTTTTAAAATTAAATTTTAAAAATTGCTGGCAAGGAGCCCATAAATATAATTGATATAGTTCATTTAGCCATTTACCTATTGGTTGACATCTTGGTTGTTTCAAACAGCATTTTTATTTTATTTATTTTAATTTTATTTTTTTAGAAGGAGAGCTTGAGCTGGGGGAGGGAGAGAAAGAGAGAGAGAGAGGCTCAGCCATGACTGAGCTTGCCCCCCCTCCACTGACTCAGCTCCACTGACTCAATCCCATGATCCTGGGATCATAACCTGAGCCGAAATCAAGAGTTGAATGCCCTTAAACAACATTTTTATACATATTTCTGGTATACGTGTCTGATTTTCTGTAGGATAGATGATGAGAACTGGAATTGTTAGGTAACAAGATATTTGTTTGTTGACAAGTTGCTCTCTAAAGTGACTACAAATTGATAGTCCCACTTTTAGAATATGAGAATTAAATAGTTTTAAAAATGTTTTTTAAAACACTCATTTACTGTAGTAAAATGGCATTTTACTACAATTTTCCCTTAAAATTAGTGTAATGTTGGTAACAGTGCATTTTCTTTCTTTCTTTTTTTTAAGTTTATTTATTTCTAACAGAGAGAGAGAGAGAGAGAGAGAGAGAGAGAGAGAGCGAGCGTGCGCGAGCAAGCTAAGGAGGGGCAGAGGGAGAGGGAGACACAGAATCCCAAGCAGGCTCCAGGCTCTGAGCTGTCAGCACAGAGCCCAAAGCAGGTCTCAAACTCATCACCCACGACATCATGATCTGGGCTGAAGTCGGATGCTTAACCGACTGAGCCACCGAGGCGCCCCAGTGCATTTTCTTAATTAAAACTTTGCTAATGATTAGAGTCATGAAAAGTGAGTAAAGTTTTTAAGTTTATTTATTTATTTTCAGATAGACTTAGAGAGCATGAGTGGGGGAGGGGCAGAGAGAGAAGAGGAGAGAGAATCCCAAGCAGACTCTGCACTGTCAGGGCAGAGCTGGATGCTGGGGCTCGAACCCATGAACCATAAGATCATGACCTGAGCCAAAAGCAAGAGTTGGATGCTTGACTGACTGAATCACCCAGGTGCCCAGGATTGGGACTCTGGACTCTTGACTAACTGAGCCACCCAGGCAACTCTAAAATTATCCCTATTATGTTACATTCCCTGCCCCTGCAAACTACTTAAATATCCTACACATCTCTCTATTGGTTGTTAACATAAGAAGAGAGTACTTAAATGGGGAGGGAGCCTATGATGTATCTGGTCTTATCCTACCATTCTAGCTTTTTGTTTATGTTCTCTTCTTTGTACCCTGTGTTTTGGGTGAAGGCCCTATTTGCTCATTCTCAATCTCTTTAATTCTTCCCCCCCCCCAATTTTTATTTAAATTCTGGTTAACATATAGTGTAATATTGGTTTTAGAAGTAGAATTAGTGATCACTTACATATAACACCCCGTGCTCATCATAACAAGCGCCTTCCTTAATACCCATCACCCGTTTAGCCCACCCCCCACCCTGTTTTAATTCTGTTTATCCTTGAAAAACAAGTTCATATGCTGACTCCTGTATGTAGTCTTCCTTGGTCTCACTGAGCTACTCTCCTTAATAGTCCACAGCTTTCTTACAGAAATTACCCCTAAGTGTCTTGTAATGGGAATCCATATTCATGTTTTTATCTCTAGTTCTAGTCTGTAATGTTCTTTGAGGCAAAGGGTGTCTTCTTGATGTTTGTTTATTGTCCATAACGATGACTTTCATTTAAATGGTACTCAATTTGTGGATTTTATTATTTTGAAAAAAATTTTGACCTTTTAAAATTATGATTAAATGCAGTCATGGTGTAAGATATCTTTCTTTTGGGGTTAGCCATAGTCTGCCTTTAAAGAACAGATTATACCAGCAACTCTCATTTTAATGTGCACAGGAATCCACCATGGGTCTTTTTAAAATGCAGATCTGATTCTGTAGGACCTGAGATTTCTGTATTTTTAATAAGTTCCTAATTGATTCAGTGATGCTGATAGATCAGTTTGAATAACAAGGGAGTTTAGTCCTAATGAAGTACAATAAATAATAAATACCTGTTAACAATTAAAGATGTTGCATTTACCTGACTGGGTAATACTGTTGCAATTTTCGTTTCCAGTGTTAAGGCTCTTAAAATGAATTGTTTCCCTTATTAATTTAGAATTAGTAGCTTATAGATTCCCAGAGTTAAAGAATAACATTTTAAAGGTACTGGAATATTACTCACAAAGTTGCACTGATATAGTGTCTCATCAGTGATATTTGAAAAATGGGAGATATGAAGATCACACACCATTCATGTATGTTAATATATACTTGAAAACACTAGTAGTTTAAATTTGTTAGGTTTCATCTGTTTGGGAAAAAATGTATTTTAAATTTTTATGTACAAATTTAAATGTACAAATATGTTTTAAATTTTTTTGTTTTTTAATTTTCTAGGGTTGCTTGCTTTTTCAGTCTTATGTTTTCTCTAAAAACGTGAAGGGCAATTTCCTCCATTTTAGTTAAAAACAGCCTTTTGTAGGCTTGTTTTACCTGTTCTCCCTATGTGTATATAAAGTTATATTTAAGACGTGATGGACTATTTCCATGTTAATGCATATAGATTTATCTTGTTTCTAAAACTTTTACATTCTTTTGTTTAGATGTACTGTAATATAACTATACCATGTTAATGTAGATATAGGTTGTTTACTTAAATATGATTATATCAGCAAACTCATCAGTAAACATACAGACATCATTGTACCTTGTCTTGCTTCCCAGGTAATTTCCCAGAAATAGAATTGTTTTATTAAAAGATACATGTTTTAAGTGATAGATTACACATGTCATTATGATAGGTAAAAAGTGTTTTATTTTACATTTCTTTATTAGTGCAATTGAATGCCATTTCACATTTGGCTGTTTATATATATTTATTTATTTATTTTATTAAAAAAATTCTTTTTAATGTTTATTTTTGACAGAGAGAGAGAGAGAGAGAGACACAGAGCATGAGTGGGGGAGGGGCAGAGAGAGAGGGAGACACAGAATTCAAAGCAGGCTCCAGGCTCTGAGCGGTCCGCATAGAGCCTGACATGGGGCTTGAGCCCACGGACAGTGAGATCATGACCTGAGCCACCCAGGCGCCCCATATATATTTTTAATTATGATATTTTGAGTAGAGTTGACACAATGTTACATTAGTTTCAGGTGTACAACGTAGTGATTTCAAGTTTATATGTTTTGCTGTGTTCACCATAAGTATAGCTACCATCTGTCCTTTGGCATCACTGTTACATTGTCATTGCCTGTATCCATCAGACTGTGCCTTTTCCTGTAATTTATTCATTCCATAACTGGAAAACTGTCTCTCTACCCACTTCATGTATTTTGCCTAAACCCCCTGTATTTCTTTTTAAAATCATCTATTCATCTTTCACACAGATTATTTATTTAGCAGCTTAGTATCATCCTTTCAAATGTAAAAGTCTGGGTTGATGAGGTTGTTTAAGTGAGCAGCACAAAGAACTTCCTCATGTTGAACTTGGAATTAGACAAATGTGTCCACACAGTTGGTTGCATTGCAACTGCAGGTCCTCCTTCTATCTGTGTTGGGGAGTCTGTCCCTGTGAAGGTGACAGACGAAAAAGCAACCTACAGGGGCACCTGGGTGGCTCAGTCAGTTAAGCTTTTGACTCTTGGTTTCTGCTCAGATGGTGATCTTGGGGTCATAGGATTGAGGCCCCACCCCCCTTTCCCTGATGCGCTCTGAGCGAGGAGCCTGCTTGGGATTCTGTCTGTCTCCCTTTCCCTCCCTCTCTCCCCCTTCATGTGATCTTTCTCTCTTTCTCTCTAAAATAAATTTTTTAAAAAATTTAAAAAGCAAACTACAATACTTGCTTTTTGTGGACAGCTAGTTCCTAAAGGAAAAAGAGGAAAGGTACTGATTTGGTAGGTTCTGTTTATTTTCCTAAACTCATTAATCAGGAAACTTACTATTTCCATGGGAGGACTTGGGAACAGGAATGTTCTGGGAAAGTCTTCCTCTTGGAAAAGTAAATTAATTCATAAGGACTGTTTAGTAACAAATGTTAAGAAATCACTGTTTCCTTTTCCAGAGTGGCTAACATAGTTTGTCAGATACTTTGTGATTAAATTATTATATTGATAACATGTACATAAACATCCCAATTACAATGTGTACATAAAGGTACAACATTAAAATGTAAGCATTATTAATTCCCCAGGGTTAAATGTAAGCTTTCCCATTATATTTCCTGAGGAGGAATTAAAGTTGAGAGCTTAAAATTTAAACAAAAATTCAAAATTCTGAGTCCAAAAGAATATGCTGAAATCAATGTCTCTTAAAATTTTTTTAAATGTTCTGGGGTGCCTGGGTGGCTCAGTCGGTTAGGTGTCCGACTTCGGCTCAGGTCATGATCTCGCAGTTTGTGAGTTTGAGCCCCACGTTAGGCTCTGTTCTGACAGCTCAGAGCCTGCAGCCTGCTTCAGATTCTGTGTCTCCCTCTCTCTCTGCCCCTTTTCTGCTCATGCTCTGTCTCTCTCTGTGTCTCAAAAATGAATAAACGTTAAAAAAATTTAAAAAAAAAATTTTTTTTAAATGTTCAAAGAAATAAATATTCCCAACTTACTCACTTTTAAGTAGAGCTTATAATCATTGTCTGAGTAGAGTATGGAACTGTACTGGTTTTTATTTTTATTTATACATGGTTAAATAAAAAAATTTTTTTTAATGTTTATTTTTGAGGAAGAAAGAGAGAAGAGTATGAGTGGGGGAGGGGCAGAGAGAGAGGGAGACACAGAATCCGAAGCAGGCTCCAGGTTTTGAGCTGTCAGCATAGAGCCCGACGCGGGACTCCAACTCACAGGGCATGAGATCATGACCTGAACCGAAGTCAGATGCTCAACCGACTGAGCCACCCAGGCCCCCCGGTTTTTAAATCAATAGATTATTAACTCTGTTGTGTTTAAGTATTTTTAAAAATTTTGTTAATAATTTGTGTCATTTAATATTAAAGTTAAGTTTATTTTTATGTAGTCAGAATAATTAAAAAAAATTATTTTTAACGTTCATTTTTGAGAGACAGAGACAGAGTGCGAGCTGGGGGAGGGCAGAGAGAGAGGTAGACACAGAATCTGAAGCAGGCTCCAGGCTCTAAGCTGTCAGCACAGAGCCCGACATGGGGCTTGAATCCACTAACCGTGAGATCATGACCTGAGCCGAAGTTGGATGCCTAACCAACTGAGCCACCCAGGCATCTCCAGAATAATTTTTATCTTTAATTTCTGACCTTAATTTTGTGATTATTAATATCTAATTGATTTATAGCAAAACTAAATGAAACCTTCTTGTGTGGCCTGTCCCTTACTACTTTACATCAAATATTTTGTATAAAGCTTTATTTTGTAACTTCCAGGCACTTAAGTTACTTAATATAGCAATATTTTGGGACATTTTTTTCCACTTTGTTGAGGGAAGTCCCCCAAATGTTCTATACTGTATAACTTTCTTTTATTTATGTTTTTGAGTTTGAGCGAGAATGTGCGCACGTGAGTGCACCCAATTTGAGGAGGGGCAGAAAGAGAGGGAGAATCCCTAAGCAGGCTCTACATTGTCAATGCAGAACCTGATGCAGGGCTTGAACTCACAAACTGTAGATCAGGACCTGAGCCAAAGTCGGAATCTTAACCGACTGAGCCACTCAGCTGCCCCGATATTGTATAACTTTCATAAAATATACATGGTATATGTAGAACATACTCCAGTCAAATTCTGGATGGCGTTCAGGCAAATATTGTTCTTTGTTTTCCTGCCCTCATTTTTTTGTAATTTTTCTTAATGAAATATTTTATCTTTATGCCCATTTATAAATATGTATATACATGCACATACATGTACCTATGTACTCATTATTCTGCTTTAGGAATAGAATTACTTTAATATTCAAGATTCCTGTATTTTCATCCCTTGCGATATCTTCCTCCTTCATCTCTCTTCCTTTGAAAAGTACTCTGTATCTTTTTAAAATCTGCTTCTGGGTTTTAACTGAAAGATTGCTTCATTTTATTCTATGAATTGGTCATTGCTATGATTTTATGAATTCATGTTTTGCTGTATTATTGTGTTTTCTGTGCACACCAAGTTTATTCTACTTTTCAATATTTACTTTAGATCATGTTTAGCTAGGTGATACGCCATCTGGTCATCTTGGCTAAGTAACGAACCAGACTAAAAAACAGTTGTAAAGCTTCATTTAGAGAGTAAGTCTTTCTCTATCTCTCTTTATTTATGTATTTATTTCATTGTCAACCACTGTCTTATTCAAAATAGGGACAAGTGGTGATACCATGATAGTCTTTTTTTTTTTTTTTTTAAGTTTGTTTGTTTACTTTGAGAGAGAGTGTGTGAGTGGGGAGGGGCAGAGAGAGAGGGAGGGAGAGAATCCCAAGCAGGGTCTGCTCTGACAGCCACCCAGGTGCCCCAGTACCATGATAGTCTTATACAAACTTTTACAGAGACCTGTTCTATTTTTTATGACTTTATCTACATACAACCTATTATGGTTGCTAATCTTGTTTGTTTGCAAGCACAAATAGTTTGAAGTCTTCTGACTTATTTTCTGGATGCTTCTTGATGAATGTCAATGTATGACTTGTATAGCAAAATGTATCCACCCCTTTGGGAAGTAAGTTACTACTTTATGAAAACATGTTATATTTCTAATTTTTTCATGTTTTCCTCTGTGAAAGGATTGGTCTATCAGTTCAGGTTAAGTAAACCTTGATATTTCTTTTGATTTGAACACTGAAAACAAATTTGAATCTATTCTTGAACTGTAGTTGATTTCTTGTTAAGAGTTTCAGTATCAGAACTTTGGATTTTGTTGGAAATGATGACAACACTGGCTTACTGAAATTGATATGATACTTATTTTGTTAAATATATCAAATGAAGTGATTGTAAAAACAATTCTGTGTATTTTTTTAAATTTTTTTTTAGAGCTCAGTTCCCCCAAAATTATAAAAGCAGGAAAACTCAAGACAAAGAAATCCAACAAGGTATGTTTTTACATGAAATAGTTCTTAGCTATATTGATGTTGAAAATTGGTATGTTAGAAACTCTTAGATTATTATGTACTTTTCTTCTAGTTGTATCATTGATGTTAGGTTAAAGCTAATATATTAGAGAATTGTGGCCTTTGTGCAAATCCTGTATATTTTTGTTATCCTGTTATCCTATATTTATCAATCTAGTCTCAGTGTCATTAAATAGTGCTAGAAGTTGGATAAGACCCAAGCATTGTTATTGCAGTGTTCTGTTGTTTGGAGAAGATTTTGAGTTAATTTGGCAAATGCCTGCATGTAATTGTATATAGGTGATTTTTTACAGTCGCCTTCACTTTTAGAGAATATTTTTTCTACTTAAGATTTCTAATTTGCAGATGTAACACTTATTTATTACTTCTTAGGCTAGTGATTTCAGCGATATGGCGAATTGGCCAACGCCAAGTGAATTAGTGAACACTGGAGTGAGTATTATTTTAAGGTTTTTTCCTTCGTAAAGGGAAAATATTCTCATTTCAACATGCAGACTTTTATTTCAAATGTGGAGAATTACATTAATAAATGCTGAAAACTTAGCAGCCATCCTTTTTATAGTCTAACCCATTTTTCAGATACCTGATTTTATTCATCACATTGCCTTCATTTGATCGTATTCTCAGGAGGTAATCTTCGATTTAGAAGGGGTGGGTACCATGCTGTTATTTTTATGTAGTGACTACAATTAAAGAGATTAGTTTTTAATATTAGACTAAATTGAAGCCCATTTTGTTTCAGAATTTGCTATATGTGTATTTATGATCTTCAATATGTATTGAAGGGCTAATTATATATACACATATGCATCATATGCATATATATATTGTATCAAATCAGGAAGTGTTCAGTGAATGGATTTTTAATTTAAACTATGAAAGAAACTCTAAAAGATGGTTCTGAGATACTTTATCAAAGGACTTAAAAACATTTTTTTAAATATTTTTTATTTTTTAACATTTATTTATTTTTGAGACAGAGAGAGACAGAGCATGAACAGGGAGGAGCAGAGAGAGAGGGAGACACAGAATCAGAAGCAGGCTCCAGGCTCTGAGCTGTCAGCCCAGAGCCTGACGCAGGGCTCAGACTCATGGACCATGAGATCGTGACCTGAGCTGAAGTCGGACGCTCAACCGACTGAGCCACCCAGCCGCCCCAAAAACATTTTTTTAACGTTTGTTTATTTTTGAGAGAAAGACACAGAGCGTGAGGGGGAGAGGGACAGAGAGAGAGGGAAACACAGATTTGGAAGCAGGCTCCAGGCTCTGAGCTGTCAGCGCAGAGCCTGATGCAGGGCTCGAACTCAACGAACCGCAAGATCATGACCTGAGCTGGAGTTGGACACTCAACTGACTGAGCCACCCAGGCACCCCTATCAAAGGACTTTTTAGAGGAGTGGTAGCATATATGGTTATCTGGTTACATGTTTTCATTTGACACTGTACACTTTGCTATTTGTATTTTGTGCAGTATTAGCTTACAGTTGTAGATAATATACATTAATTTAAACAGCTTAGTGAGTGACATATAATAAACTGCACATGAAGTATACAACTTGATAAGTCTTGACCTGTGAAACCATCACCAAAATCAAGATAATAGGCTTAACCATTACCCCAAAAGCTTCCTCACACTCCTTTGTAATTCTCCCTGTCACATTCCCCTCATCATTCCTGGCAACCACTGATATGCTTTTTGTCACTTATAGTTAATTTGCATCTCTTACAATTTTACATAAATAGAGAGTCCTAGAATAGGACTCCTTTTTCCCCCAGTTTTCACTTAATTATTTTGAGATTTGTTTATGTCATTAACGAGTACCTGTAGTTCATTCCTTTTTATTGCCAAGTGGTATTTCATTTTATGAATGGAATGCTGCTTGTCTATTCATCTATGGATGGACATTTGTGTTGATTCCAATTTGGGGATGTTACAAATAAAGCTGCTCTATAAACATTTGTGTACAAAATTTTGCATGGATATATGCTTTCATTTTTCTTGAGTAAATACCAAGGTAGAATAGCTGGATTGTATGGTTGCTATGTGTTTAGCCTTTGCAGGAACTACCAAACTTCATTCCCCTAATACTCAGTGTATGAGAATTCAACTTGTGTCACACCTTCACAAATATTCCATAGAGTCAGTCTTTTAATCTGTTTCTATTAGGTGTGTGGTGGTATCACATTCTAGTTTTAATTTGCATTTCTTTGACTAATGATGCCAAGCACCTTTCCATTTATATTTGCTATCAGTATAACTTTTTGTTGGAGTGTCTGTTCAATTGTAGCCCATATTTTGAAAATTTGAGTTGTTTTCTTATGATAGCATTTTGAGAGGTCATTATATATTTTGGATCCAAGTGCTTTATCAAATACTTAGCAAATATTTTTTCCCAATCTGTGGCTTGACTTTTAACAGTGTCTTTTGAAAAGTAGTTTTATTTTCAATAAAATTGTCATTTGTTTTGCAGTATTTAGAAAAGGTTTATTACCACAGTTTTTTAGATATGTTAGAGAAATTGTGCATGAAAATGATTTCATTCAGAAAACTTTTTGCAGAGTCAGAGTGTCATCAGCCAAGGAAATAAGAAGCTACAAAATAGAAAAGAAAGAGAAGACAAGGTTGAAAAGAGAATTAACACTGAGAGCAAAGAAAGCCGGGAAACAAAATTAGATGGTCCTGGTGAAAATGCCAGTGAGGATGAGGCTCAGTCAAGTAATCAACGAAAGAGAGGTTAGTTCATCTATAACGTCCACTTTTTCCACCAGTTTTATTGAGATATAATTGATAAAATAACATTGTATTAGTTTAAGGTATATAACACGATGATTTGATGTATGTATATATTGTGAAATGATTTCCACAATTTTATTTTATTAAAAAAAATTTTTTTAATGTCTATTTATTTTTGAGAGAGAGAGAGAGAGAGAGAGACAGAGCATGAGTGGGGGAGGGGCGCAGAGAGAGGGAGACACAGAATCCGAAGCAGGCTCCAGGCTCCACGTTGTCAGCCCAAAGTGGAGCTCTGACCCACAAACTGCAAGATCATGACCTGAGCTAAAGCCAGAGGCTCAACTGATTGAGCCACCCATGCACCCCTCCACAATTTTAGTTCACATCCATCACCTCCCAGTCACAATGTTTTGTTTTGTTTTGTTTTTTTCTTATGATGAGAACTTTTAAGATCTAGTCTCTTAGCAACTTTCAAATATACAATACAGCATTAATAACTATAGTCACCATGCTGTATAGTATATCTCCAGAACTTATTTGTCTTATAACTGGAAGTTTGTACTTTTGATCACCTTCACTCATTTCCCCTATCCCCAGCAGCCACCAATTTGTTCTGTTTCTGTGAATTCAGCTTTTTTAGATTCCACATGTAAGTCAGTCTTTCTGGCTTATTTCACTTAGCATAATGCCTGCAAGATCCATCCATGTTGTTGCAAATGGCAGGATATCCTCTCTCATGGCTGAATAGTATTCAGTTGTATATTTATACACCACGTTTCCTTTATCCATTCATCTGTCAATGGACACTTAACGTTTTTTCCATGTCCTGACTATTTTAAGTTAGATGGTCCTGGTGAAGATCTCACTGAGAATGAGGCTCATTCAAGTAGTTAATGAAAGAGAGGTTAATTCATATCTTCATTTTGATTTTAATTTTGTGAGGAAAATTGTAATAATGAAGAATTGTATTTAATCAATTGATTCCTAGTAGTCACCAATAGGTATTTTGGATTTCTTCAGGATACCATCTGCAATGGTAACTGATTTGCTTTTGTAATATTCTTAAACTATTCCTTTTTTCATTTTACTTGTACTTTATGTAGGTATAAAGCTACATAAGCTTTCCTTTTTTCATTTTACTTGTACTTTATGTAGGTATAGAATGAAGTTGCACTTATAGAAATGGGTATAGATAGATATTTTTAAGATATATTTCTTAAAAATTGTATGATAATTGTTTCTTAAATTTGCATTGGAACTGCTCCCTATTTTCAGTTTTGGTCAACTTTTTTTTTTTTTTTTTTCATAGCATCTCTCCATTAAATTACACTTAGAAGAAAAAATACTGTCCTTGTATCCTTTTACATATTTGTATGCAACTTTTCCTGTATCTAGGGACAGATTATGATTTAACTGCTTTGTAAAAGCATATACTCATTGAGTGTTCTGAGCCTAAGTAAAAGTGTCTTCACAGGGCTTTAGGCAGAAAAGTTCTTTAAACTGTTGAAAGGTCAGTAGCTGAAACAAGATGAACATTGGGAAAAGGGGCAGGAGATGTTGGTCCACATTGTGCAGGGCTTTCGTCACTTGGAATTAGCGTTTTATTTTGAGTGCCATGGGAAGCCATTAAAGCGTTTTAATTCTTGGTGGTAGTGTGGCATGGGAGGGGACATTTTATGAAGTGTTTCCAGTCAATTTCTTTAATAATGAATTAAACAATCTCCCATACATTGAATGCTTTTTTAAGTTTGTTTATTTTTTGAATTCTTTTTTAAATGAGTATCTAATCCTTAGCTGCAGGGTAAGCATATTAATTAGCCTTACGTGTTATGATGAGCCAAGGCTAATTGCTTAAAAGTGGTTGACAACAGGACAGACATGTTAGGAAAAAATTTCCCAGTTTCTTAAACAAGTTTATCACTTAGCTTTTTCATACTTCTCAGATAGGTAAGTCTTTTTGACTTCCTGGAATTCATACAGATGACAGACCTGTCATCCTGCTTTAAAATTGTCTTGTTAATCGCTTCAATTAAAACTGATCAGCAAACACTAAAATCCAGGTTTTTATATTTAAATTCATTTAATCAAGTCGTGAATTGACTCTCTTTAGAGCACACAGGTGTTTTTTTGTTTGTTTGTTTGTTTTGTTTTTTTTAATCTTCAGAGGAAGGGCTTTTTTATACCAGAGAGACTCACTGATAGAATTTATAGTATAGAATTCAGATAGATTTTTTTTTTTAAAGATCTTTCATATTCCTCTTCCTTGTCTGTCCACAGTTTGAAGGATTTATAGGAAATCAGTACTTTAGTTGCATACTGATAATTCCTTTTCCTTTAATTACCTTGGTAGTTTTTCCTTTGCACATGAGTCTTGTTTAGTCAAAAATATATGTTGAGCAAAAGACTAAACATTTAGAAACCTTAACTGTGGATTCCATGAATTAGGTAATCTTCAGAATTTCACCACAGTGTAACAATTACAGTATCATGTATTCAACCAGAGAAGTTAAATTGCCTCTCTTAGGTTAGGAAAATGTATAGTAGCTATAAAAAGATTTATTAAGTAGTTAGACAGATTTTATACTCTAATTTTGAAAAACCTCTTTCATTCGTAGTAATCTAGATAAATCAATATTTTAGACAGTGACTTGAAACTGAATGTTTTGAATTACCAGCCAAACTTTCCAGTGTGTTCATTATAATGTCTTACCGGATATACCCCATTCTGAAGCCTGAGAGTCAAGTATTAGGAGTATTGTATTATACTTAACTATTTTTGAGGAGCTTTTTCATCAGAATTAAACAGAAGAGTGAGCATTTTGTTTGAAAGTAAAAGTTCTAAGGATACTCCATTAAGTGGCTTTTCACATGAACTTTAGAAATGTTTGCGCAGACAAGTTTATTAAGGAGCTTTGTGAGAAGAAGAAAATTATTTTGGTTCTCTACAAGAACATTTAAGGACAAAGTCTTCTGTTTAATTAAACCTTAGAGTCCATTCAGAATTGCAAAGCTTTAATGAAAATTGTGCATTGTCATTAAACGATTTTATTTTGTTTTTTTCAAGCTAATAAGCACAAATGGGTACCACTCCACTTAGATGATGTAAGACCAGACAGTCAAGAAAGACCAGGATCCCGAAACACCTCAAGATGTCAACCTGAAGCAAGTAAATCATCACATAACAATAGGAGAAATGATACACGAAGTAAGTTACATTCTAAAGGAAAAAATTTTGACACTAATGAACTTAGTCTTAATTTTTATAATTTTAATAGCCATGTATAGTATAAACTACTTAAAAATAAGTTGCAGACATTGTGCCTCTTTTAACACTAAGTTCCTTCAGAGTGTATATCTTAAGAACAGTAATGCAGTGTGACTGTACACAGGCAGATTTTCCCCATAATGTCTTTTTCAGTTTTTTTTCTCTCTCCTTTCCAGGATCTAATCTGAGATCAAACATTGCTTTTAGTCATCTGTTCTCTTTAGTCTCCATTAATCTGGAACGGTTCTTCTGCTTTTGTCTTTGATGACACTGATTTTTTTTTTTCTGAAGATTTTGTGACAGGTGGTAGATATCTCTCACTTTGGGTTTTCTGGTGTTTCCTCATGATTGGATTTGGGTTATGAATTTTTGGCAGGAATACTGCAGAAGTTAAATGATTTTCTTCTCATTGCATGGAAATGCACATGATCTTGTTTATGTTATTGCTGATATTAACTTTGAGCCCTGGGTTAAGATGATGTACTCTAGGCTTCTTTACTGTCAAGATGCTTTTTTCTCCTTTGTAATTAATATGTAATTTGTGAGAGAGATTTTGAAACTTTGAAAATACCCAGTTTCTCATCAGACTTTTCTCATGAGCTTTAGTTTCCTTTGATGATTCTTACCTGATTCAATTATTACCATATTGCAATTGCTGATTTTTCTTACTGCATCATTACTTCTGTATTTATTAGTTGACATTCCACTATAAGGAATGACTTCCCTTATTACCGGTATGGATTTATGGCTTCTTATTTTTTCAATGTATTATAATCCATTACCATGATTATTTAGTTTGATACTCAGATTATCCCAGATTTGGCTGGTGGGAGCCTCTTACGGGTGGTATCTGTGTCCTTTTAAAAAAGCCAGCTTTACTGAGCTATAAATTATATGCATATAAAATACATTTACATTACTGTCACTTCTCCCAGCTATGAGTCTACTTTCTGTCAGGTTAGATTTGCCTTTTCTATGGTTTTATATAAATTTTGAACTATACAATGTACGTTATGAACTCTTATGTCTCCTTTTGCTCAGCATGTTTTTCAGACTTGTCAGTATTGTTCCATTTATCAGTAGTTTCTACCTCTTTATTTCAGAATAGTTTTCTCTTGAATGGATATCCCCCTGTATCCATTCATTTACACATGGACATTTGGCTTGTTTCTAGTTTTTGGCTATTATGAGTAATGCTGCTATGAACATTTGTGTACAAGTCTTTGGGCATGTGTTTTAGTTTCTCAGGTAAACACCTAGGAGTGGATTATTAGGTGGTAGGATGAGTGCATATTTGACTTTAAAATAAATTGTCAAATTGTTTTCCAAATTGGTTGTACCATTTTGTATTTTCATCAGTAATGTTTCGTTCCTTTGCTATTTGTTAGGTCATATGTCTTCTGGAATTTTCCATATTTTGGACTTGCTGATTGCTTTGTTATATTTTTTTTAACACATTCTTGTGTCTTTTCTGGATATAATTTTTAAGGTTTGATTAGATTCAGGTTTATTTTTGTTTTGGTAGGACTACTTCTGAATGTGTATTTCTTACAGCAGTAAGAAAAAATTAGGTGTTTCACTTTTAGTTGTATTAAGTTTGAGTTGGTTCAGGTATTGTTAGTCTTATCCATTATAAACTGTCTCATCAGTCTTTCATTTCCCAGATACATTATTTCAATGGGATTTCTCACATCTCAGAAAGCCGAGGAGGACAGGAGGAGAATATGTAGCAACAATTAGATGAGCATTTGGTTTTATAGGTTTCTGAAATCTTAAGTCTGATAATTTAAAATTAAAAAGAATTTTTTTAAGTTTATTTTTGAGAGAGAGACACACACACAGAGCATGAGCGGGAAAGGGACAGAGAGAGAGGGAGACATAGAATCCAAAGCAGGCTCCAGGCTCTGAGCTGTCAGCACAGTGCCTGGTGTAGGGCTCGGCCTCACAAAGCCGTCTGATCATGACCTGAGCCGAAGTCAGACACTTAACTGGCTGAGCCACTCAGGTACCCCTTAAGTCTGATAATTTTAAAAGCATACATGTTGTCCTGTGAATGGGGAAGGCTTAAGAAAATTTACAAACATAATACCACTCAAAAGTTTCCAATTATGTTATGGAATACTTTAAACACACAGAAGTTGAAAGAATTGTATAGTGAATACCTGTCTAACCACAACCTAGATTTAGTAATTTTGCTGTATTTAATTCCTCTATTTGTTGCATTATTTGAAAGTAACTTGCAAATAATCATGACACTTCAGCACTGATATTCAAAGAAAATGCAGCACCTAGGAAAAACCACAGTAATTCCCTAGTATCTTCTAAAACCTAGTTATATTTACTCAATTGTCCACAAAAATGACTTTAAAATTATGAAACTTTCTACAGAAAAACTGACCTTTTTTTGCCTTTGTATCAGTTTCTCATATGTATCACTTTAATATTTTATTCAAAAAGTAATATATATTCATAATATATTTTACTTATTAAATATTGGGCGTATAAGAAAACAGGGTTGTAAAGAACAAACATAAAATGAACACTGGGGACTCAGGACCAAGTTTAGAAACGTATATTACCATTACCTTTGAACTTCTGTGTGCCCCATGCAATTTCATCCCATTGCTTCCCTTCTCAGAAGAAAAAAGACCTGAATGTTTGTTGTTTGAATATTTTTATTTGAAGCTGACATTCAGTATGACTCCATTAACATATTGTGACAGTACATTTTTTTTTTCGTGGCAGTAATTTTTAAACTTTAGTCTAATTTTCTTAGATTAATGCATATTGATGTATTGTTTTTTTTCTTTTTTTAAGAATTTTTTTAAAATGTTTATTTTTGAGAGAGAAGAGAGCAGGGGCAGGGGAGGGGCAGAGAGAGGGAAACACAGAACTTGAAGAGGGCTCCAGGCTCTGCACTGTCAGCACAGATCCTGACATGGGCTCGAACTCAGGAATTGTGATATCATGACCTGAGCTGAAGTCGGACACTTAACTGACTGAGCCACCCAGGCACCCCGCCCCGCATGTTGGTGTATTGTAAGTCCTTACGTTTGTTTTTTTTTTTCCCCCTGCTAAAGGGCATTTCAGTATTTGATAAAATCTCTTCTGTTGGTGGACATTTGGATTGTTTCAGTTTTTTTAAAGTGTAATATTTACATTTTTATGCATGTTTTCCAGTAAACATGTACAAGAAGTTCTTTAGGGGTAATTTCTTTTCTTTTCTTTTCTTTTCTTTTCTTTTTTTTGAGAGAGAGACAGAGACAGCACGAGTGGGGGAGGGGTAGAAAGAGAGGGAGAGACAGACTCCTAAGCAGGCTCCAAGCTGTCAGCACAGAGCCTGACACAGGGCTTGAACCCACAAACTGGGAGATCGTGACCTGAGCTGAAGTTGGACACTTAACCAACTGAGCCACCCAGGTGCCCCCTTTGGGGTAATTTCTTAAGACTGCAACCCATGAGTGCATTATGAAATTGGTGTACTGGGTGATGATCAGGTTTTTCCAAAAAAATTGATAGACTCAGAGTTCTTCACACAGAAAAATTTTTATGACAGTTGTGTTTAAATTACAAAAAATTTGTGTGTTCCAGGGTGTGATATACAGTAAGGCTTACTGTGGGTTGAGGCAGAAGTGTTTGAAAAAAACTGTATTAGGGTATACATTGAAGAGGATTTGCAGCATCTAGGCCAGTGATTCTCAATAGAGATGATTTTCCCCCACTCCCAAGGGGGCATTTGGCATTGTCTGGAGATAATACTGGTTTTCACAACTTGGAGGGGGTGGTGAGTGAGTGCTACTGGCATCTAGTTGGTAGAGGTCATGGCTGATGCTAAACATTCTGTAGGCCCCTACACTAGAGAGTTAGCTGGCTCAAAGTGTCAGTAGTACCAAGTTTGCAAAACCCTTGGTCTCTAAGATATTTGTACCTTCAAATTTATTTAATTATTCCAATTTGTTTTTCAAAGTGGATGTGCCTGACTTTGCTCTCACTAATTGTATACAATGTTCTACCTTTTCTTCTTGATCAATATTTGATTAATTATAGGACCTGAAAATATTTGTCAGACTGGGGTAGATCAAATATTCTTTGTCTTAATTTGCATTTCTCATGACCAATGAGGCTAAACACCACTTTTTGCTTATTGCCCATTTGCATTTCCTGTTTGACTACCTATCTTGTAGCCATTTTTCCCACTGAGTTACTGTGTGTGTGTGTGTGTGTGTGTGTGTGTGTGTGTGTGTGTATGTATGTATGTTTGTGTGTGTGTGCATGCACGATAGTGCATTCTATGTGTATTCTGGATATAATTCTTATATTGTACTGCAGATATCATCTCTCAGTTTGTTTTGTGTTTTCATTTCCTTTTTTTCTTTAAAAGGAATTTGTTTTACTTAAATAGAGATGTTTCTTTAAACATTTTGTAAAACTTTTTTAAGGAGTTTTTTTTTTTTTTGTTTTTTGTTTTTTAAGGAGTTTTATATAATGCACATTCAGTAGTCTTGGAACGTCTTGAATCTTGAATAGTACCATCTTAACAAAGGACCTCTTCTTTTTTTAGTATATTATTTTCCTTATCAAAATGTTTTCTTTATGTCAATACTTTTGTGGACCCTCTTTCATGCCAGGGACATTTTGACCAATTCCTGTGAGCTCTCTTAAGTTAGTATCTATCTGAAGAATGCCTGGTTACTAACAACTTGTTACAAAATGGGGAGGGGTAGTTGCCATGTTTTCATAAAAATAGTCATGTTATTTACTGTTGCAAATTGGAATGTATAAAAATATTTTTGTTTTTAAAAGGTTGGAGGCGTGATAGAGAAAAGAGAGACGATCAAGATGAAGTTTCCAGTGTGAGAAGTGAGGGTGGTAATATCCGAGGTTCGTTTCGAGGCCGAGGAAGAGGCCGAGGACGGGGAAGAGGACGAGGCAGAGGAAATCCTCGATGTAGGACATGAATTTTGTTAAATTAGATAGAGTTTCAAAAAGTGTGCAAGCCATCTGTTAGTTTTGCCCACTATCCCATATAATGTTTTAACTAATATTTTTTGTCTGATAATTAAGGTGGTTTTGTAATTGTTACCCCTTCAAATACTTGACTTTGGATTTTTCTTTATAGTAACTGTTTCTCTTTTTAAAAAAAAAAAATCTGTAATCACTTTTCTTTCTCTTTATTCACATCAAGTGAACTTCGATTATTCATATGGTTATCGAGAACATGGTGAAAGGACTGATCAGCCATTTCAAACAGAACTTAATACCAGTATGATGTATTACTATGATGATGGTACAGGTGTACAGGTGTATCCTGTGGAAGAAACATTGCTTAAAGAGTATATTAAACGCCAAATGTAAGTTGATCAGACATAGCAGATGGGATAGTAACCTCACACTTTAACATTGTTGATAGTAAATATGTTATAATACATTTTAAAGCCGTTTCTTAGTAAAATTGGTAGATTTTTAATAGTATTTTATGTTTTTATTTTTCTAGGAAATGTTAGTGAAGTATTTTTTAAAAATTTATATTTGGTTTATGTTGTTACATAAGACTTCTGCTTTGTTTACTATTCAGGTATTTCTCTGTTTAAAGGGCGTTAGTTGAAAGAATATTGTCATGGTATATTAGGAGTGATTAAATATAAGAATATAAAATTGCCATATAGATATTTGATGTTGAACAAGTGAAGCCTGGCTTATTATTTGCAAATAAGTGGTTATATTGAAGTTCACAAATGAACATAAATGACAAAAAGTGGTGATAGATATATTTTTACTTAGCAAATGATTTCAAAATTCTAAGTTTGTTTTTTAACTTTTAAGTTCTCTTTCTTTGTGGCACATATTGAAGGGGAACTACCTGATCTTTTTTAGTTCAAACTTTTTATTCTAGTTTTCATAATAGTTGCCCTCTGAAGTACTGAAGTTGATGTTAGGAGAATATTCTATTGTCGTTAAGAGAAAAAATAACCCTTGTACATATTAGTATTGTATAGAATGTTTTGCCTATTTATGTAGTGTGTTTATATAGTGGTGAAAAAATGTCCTCAAGTGACTGGCATAACCAGTTTGCTGAAATTTGATTACTTTTTTATCCTTAACAAAGTAAAAGAAAAACTATTTTTGAAAGGGTTTAAGTATCTTGAAAACATCTATCTTTATTTAAGAAAGAAAATTGGCTCTGTTAGAAAATAATTTCTTCATCGGCATCATCCAGGCATTTTCCTGGGATGTCTTCATGGTGGATTTGATTGGCTTACATACAATACGAAGCAACTTGTTTATTTTGTTCTTGCTTCTTTTGTTACAGTTGACGCAAACACTGAAGAAAAGGGCCTTTTTATGGGCAGAAAGTGCCTGGCATGTGGCTATCAACTTCAAACCACTATTCCTGTCTTTTTTGTAACTCTTGCTGCCAGGTCCCTTCTGAGACCTGACAGTGGATATGCAACTCCATGTCAGGATAATCGGCCTCCAATGTGCTCATACAAGTGAGGGAGGAGCAGAGAGCTACTTCAGTGTTGACAAAATTTCTGATCATGCAGTGTAGAATCCAGAGCTTCTAAGGTAGGACATGATAATGTCCCCTAGGACACTGAACAAAATGTCAGACACAGCACTGGGCATGACTCCTTTTTTTCTTGTTACTGTTTTAGCAATAGGGTTTTTGGCAGATGTTAGAATACCAGGTTTAGAATGGCACTTTACTGTTATTCTTCGATTAGTGGACTTCTGGAGGAGTCATGCTTTCGACTTTGTTTTCTTTGAGGTTTCTCATACTTAATATAGATAGGCTCATTGAGTAGGGTTTACATTTTTCTCTTTGAGAAGTTACTGAAAACTTTCTTGCATTTGTGGAAAATTATGCTAAATATATTTTGAAAGTAAGAGGCTTAACTGTATTAGGGACGATTGAGTTTTTAAAATTATTTTAACTGAAAAAGTATTGTCATTTTTTATATCAGAATATTAAAAATTTAGATCTTGATTATTTCTAGCCAGGACAGTCTCTTTTGACATTCACATTTAGAGATGAGTAGTTTGTAGCCCATTAGAAGTTTAAAAAATAAATACCATAGGTAATAGGGTGATTTATGAATTTATTTAGATACTAAGATTTTCATGAAGTAGTAGAATAAAAAACCATCTTATTAATGATTCAGAGAAGTTTTTGTCTAAGAACGGTTTTAACTTGTGACTAAATCAAATGTCTTAATGTGTGAAAATTTAGAATTTAAGCATATGTATCATGTGCCACTATGTCAAGTACTGTGAAAAGGACTTTTGAAGTGTATGATGTGCCCACCACATGCCAGGCACTATGAAAAGGGCTTTTGGAGGTATAACAAAATCAGAATTTTTGTTTCTTCAAGATTTAAGATTTTTTTTCTTCAGTGTTTAAAACAAGTAAATGATTTACTAGTGTTACTGAGATGTCAGTAGTAGTTCACTGATCCAAGGGAGCTTTGCGCTTTGATCACTGGATAGATATCTGAGTATAAAGAAACAACTTGAGTATTTACATTTCTAAAATAAGATTTTTTTCTCCTAGTGAAAAGTAGCTCAAAGCCATTTCTCATTTATGGGTGATTATTTCTTCAAAGTTAGATTTTGACCTAAATATTTCAAGGGTATCTTTAGTAACCCTGTGTTACTAAATACATGAGTTGGTGTGCTTTCTCATAATTTGCCACCGATCTTTGATAACTGTCTCTGATTTGGGAACAGTATAGGATTATTAACTTGTAGGCCATATCATCACTGATGTCATGTATTTCTTTTGTATTCTTTTCTACATTTTCCCCCATTTGTCCTCTTGTTCTCTCTAGAATTCTATTTTTGTTTTTCTATATGGAGGCTGTAATTTAAAAAAAAAATTTTTTTTAATGTTTATTTTTGAGAGACAGAGAGAGAGAGCAAGCGTGAGTGGGGAGGGGCAGAGACAGAGACAGAGACACAGAATCCAAAGCAGGCTCCAGGCTCTGAGCTGTTGGCCCAGATCCTGACTTGAGGCTTGAACTTGTGAGCCATGAGATCATGACCTGAGCCGAAGTCAGATGCTCAACCCACTGAGACACCCAGGCACCCCATGGAGGCTGTAATTTTAAACTTGTTTCTCAAATGCCACTATTGAATATACTCATATTATCTTTGTATCTTAGAACTTATAGTTACTGATCATACATTTTATCCATTTACATTTCTCTCTACTTTCCTAGAGAAGATTTAGGTATCTAAGCTAGCTTTTTCTGTATTTTTTTCCCCATGTACCTCATGGTACCCCATGTACCCCCATGTATCATAGATATTCCTTGTTCAGCTGTATATTCTGTTCATTCTTAAATGTCTTTTATAGTTCTCTCCATCAAAGATACAGGGAGATCTTGTAGATATATAATTGTGTGTGTACCCTTGTGCTCATGTATTCACTCAGTTTTTACTCAGTAGCTTTGTACTGGTTGCTAGCATTCAGGATTAAACAATATCACTACCCTGTCTATTTAGAAAACAAAACAAACTAATCTACTCTGTAAACTTCACAAAGAGTACTTCCAAGAAAGCTGTTCTCAGTGATGTGGGAAAAGTTGGAAGGCAATCTGTTGACATGTGTTTAGTTGTTATTTAGTGTTTAAATGAAACAAGTTAAAGTAGCTTTTAATAAAAAGTTTCCTTTAATTGACTCATTTAAAAAAAAAAGTTATTGAACTGTTTTAAAGTAAAATGCTGGTTAATTCTTTATGCTTAGGTAAAGTTGATCTAAGTAGAAGTTAATGTTAGTTTTTTGGAAGAGAATCAGTATTTTAAGTTTCTTTCTACTCATGGATAAGAAATTATAACTTGGTAGGGCTTTGGTCTTGTATTTACGTTCTATCTATGTTGTATTAAATCTGCATATTACTAATAAAATAATTTTAAAGCTGTTGATATGTAAGTGATAGATATTTTTGTTTCCTATTGAATAAATTAATTAAACTTATGTTTACTTATTTTTGCTTGTTTCTTTTTTCAGTGAATATTACTTCAGTGTAGAAAATTTGGAACGGGACTTCTTTCTTAGGAGAAAGATGGATGAACAGGGTTTCTTGCCTATTTCCCTGATTGCTGGTTTCCACCGTGTTCAGGCTCTCACTACAAACCTTAATCTCATTTTAGAGGTAATTATTCATTTAAAAAATAGTTGCAAAACAGTCTGTACTTTCCATTCAATTATGCTATAAAGTAACTCTCCTCTAAAAATTATATTAAAAAACTTAAAGGGGTGCCTGGGTGGCTCAGGTGGTGAAGCGTCCCAACTTTTGATTTCCATTCAGGTTATGATATCAAGGTCATTAGATCTAGTCTCCCTGCTTGGGATTCTCTCTCTCCTCTCTCTCCTCTCTTTCTCTCTGTGCCGCCCACTCTCTCTCTCACTCTCTCTCTCTCTCAAGTATTTAAAAAAAAAGGGAGGGACACCTGGCTGGCTTAGTCTGTAGAGCATCCGACTTCAGCTCAGGTCATGAACTCATAGTCTGTGGGTTTGAGTCCTGAATTGGGCTCTGTGCTGACAGCTCAGAGCCTAGAGACTCCTTTGGATTCTGTGTCTCCCTCTCTCTTTCTGCCCCTTCCTTGCTTGTGTTCTGTCTCTCAAAAAATGAATAAATGTTAAAAAAAAAAAAATTTAAAAAAAACGTAGGAAAAAAAAAAAGCAAAAGATAACCTGTAGTTACCTAAGGCTTAGACTACATCTCATGGCTTTTTTTTCATTTTATAAGACCCAAATAAATTTCTAACCTTGGAGACTCCTCAAATATTTACTAATGATGTTACCACCTGTGTTTAACCTGACCCTTCAAACTTGGACCTTCTTGAGTGTTTTTGGTTCTTTAAGTCTTCTTCAGGTTGCTGCAAAATGGCATGTACTTCTATTTATTAAAATTTTGAGAGTTTTTCATGTGCTATAGAAAGGGTAATTTAAAGCAGTCTTTCCAGATGTATTCTTAATGCTTTTATTAAATTTTGTGTCCTGCTCTAGAAATGCTTTGAACATTTTTGTTTTTCTGTTGCCTACATAGGTATAATCAAATTTGCCCTTTGGCTACAATTTTGAAAGACTTGATATTGTCAGTTTTTTGAATAATAGATATGTAGTGGTTTTTTATTGAGGCTTTAATTTGCATTTCCCTAATGACTAATGATGTTGAGCATCTTTTTATGTGTGTATTTACCATCAGTGTATCTTATTTGTTGAAATGTCTGGTCAGATATTTTGCCTATTTTTATTGGAGGGTTTTTATTTTATTCTTTTTATTGTAAGAGTTCTTTATTGTGGATACAAGTGCTTTGTGTGTATTTTACAGATTTTTTTTCCCCAGTCTTTGGCTCATGTTTTCATTTTCTTTTTCTTTTCTTTTTTTTTTTTTATGTTTGTGTTTGAGAGAGAGGGAGCGTGAGCCAGGGAGGGGTAGAGAGAGAGACAGAGAATCCGAAGCAGGCTCTGTGCTGGCAGCAGCGAGCCTGATGAGGGGCTAGAACTCATGAACCATGAGATAATGACCTGAGCTGAAGTTGGATGCTTAACTGAGCCACCCAAGTGTCCCTCATCTTTTAATTTTCTTAACAGATTTCTTTGACTTTTTTAGCAATTTGTTTTGAGCATGTGTGCTCCATGTTTTAAAAACTAGTTACAGGAAGAGTCAATATTTCAAAACAATATACACTAGCGATTTATTTGTTGACATGTAATTAATGAGTCTTTGTTTTATGAAAGAAGTTACCTCAAACAATGTCATTGTTGCATTTATTAATAAATACTATTTAAAGTTTCTTTGTAATTTTAAGAACTGTTTTTTCCTGCAAAGCTTAGTATTCATAAAAATATAATATTTGTAGTAGAATGAGTTTATTAAGTACTTCCATTGTCCATGCTAATAGCAAAGATCTATTTTAGCTGTCATTTTCTTTTTTTTTTTTTTAATTTTTTTTTCAACATTTATTTATTTTTGGGACAGAGAGAGACAGAGCATGAACGGGGGAGGGACAGAGAGAGAGGGAGACACAGAATCGGAAACAGGCTCCAGGCTCTGAGCCATCAGCCCAGAGCCTGACGCGGGGCTCGAACTCACGGACCGTGAGATCGTGACCTGGCTGAAGTCGGACGCTTAACCGACTGCGCCACCCAGGCGCCCCAGCTGTCATTTTCAATGAAGTTGTGACTAATTTCCCCGACTCTCTGTACTTTGTAGGAATCTGGTTGTAATTTTATTATGGTATGTTTTTTTGGTCTATTGGTATTCCCAATAAACCCTCAAGCATAATTTTCAAGTTATTGATTACCTGCTTCCTTACATCTTCTAGTAGAAGATGTAGTAGAAGGGAAGGAATATTTAAAAGAACTTTGGCATTACTGTTATGGTTACAATTATTGATAGAGAAAGAAATACTGCTATTATTGAAATACAGAAATACTGCTATTATTGAAATACAGAAATACATAAGCACAGTGATTTAGAACAGTATAGATCTGCATTCATTTAATATTCATTATGCACCTTTCCCGCTGTAATGAATGGAAAAGTTGTCCTTTATCTGTTAAGTGGGAAAAATTGTCCTTTATCTGTTAAGAATGTAAGATTTCATTGGGTTTTGCAATATAAACATAGTAATTTAGAGCATGGACTTGACAATCTGCATGCACATCCTTGTAGCTCTGTGACCTTGGGTAATGTCCTGAGACTTCTATAAAGTAGAAATCCTAACACTACCTACTTCATAGGGTAGTCCTAGAGATGAAATGTGTGATGACAGTATCTGGCACAAACAGTAAGCCTTAAATAATGATTTACTGCTCTTGTTAGTTTTCAAGGATGTCCTTCTGTTCATTCCTGTTTTTGGATTTTCATTTACTTCCTATCAACTTTTTGCTATATGTAGCTTAATACGCTCAAATTTTTTCATTCTTGAAAAGAACGATCAAAAGAGGTAAAATATACTTGAGCTCACACCCCTATCTGCCCTAGTTGAGGTTTTCCTTTGTTTTTTTGTTTTTGTTTTTTTAGTTTTATTTTGGAGAGACATAAAGAGCACATGAGCAGGGGAGAGGGACAGAGAGAGAGGGAGAGAGAGAAAGAGAGAGAGAGAACATCTCAAGTAGGCTCCATGCTCTGCGTGGAGCCCGATTCAGGGCTCTGTCCCTCAACCCCAGGATCGTGACCTGGGCAGAAATCAAGGCTCAACTGACTGGGCCATCCAGGCGCCCCTGGTTGAAGTTTTCTACACAGCCTATCTTACTGAGTCTGTTTACTCCCACTCATTTTCAGCTTACTGTACTTTTTTTTTTTACTTTGATACATGAATATTATAATATGATTACTGTTGTAGTGATATTTATCATAATGTACATATCATGTACATAATTATAGTACAGTATTCTTGTCTATAGTCCTCATACTGTGCATGAAATCTCTGTCAATTATTTACTACTCATTGCAAGTTTGTGCCCTTAAACATCAGTCTTATCTCCCCCACCCACTGTTTCCTGGTAAACACTATTTTATTCTTTTTTTTATTTAAAGTTTCATGTTTTTAGATTCCACATATAAGTGATATCATGTAGTACTTGTCTTTCTGTCTCACTTATCTCATTTAGCATAATATGCTCAAGGTCCATCCATGTTGTTGCAAGTGGCAGGGTGTCCTTTCTCTAGGCTGAATAACATTCTGATATCTATCTATCTGTATATATCGATATATAGATATATATATCACATCCTCTTTATCCGTTCATCTATTGATGAGTGTTTAAATTGTTTCCATATCTTAGCTACTGTGAATAATGCTGCAATAAACATGAGCATGCAGATATCTCTTTAGAATCCTGTTTTTATTTTTGGGGGGTATATCCAGTAATTGGAATTACTGAATCATATGGTAGATCCAGGTTACTGCATTCTTGATTCTTGCTCCACAGCTGAGGTCTATTTGTGTCTTCCTTTTTTTTTTTTTTTTTCCTTAATCCAATTAATCCTGGAACTTTAGCTAATCAGTTCTGTAATTCTATTCAAGTTATTTAACCCCTTCATGCTTGTTTTCTCATTGTTAAAAGAGGGCAAATAATACTTAAAGTATTATAGAGTATAAGGGCTTAAGGGAAGTAATTAATACAGTATTTGTGAAGTCCTTAGAACTATGCCTACTACTCTTATCTGAAACCTTGTTTTCAAAATTGGCTGACTATGGTTCCTCAGAATGTGTGCTGGTGTCTTATCTCTAAGTCTTCACACATGAAAATCTTTACTCTTGATACCAGGCATAGGACCAGGAACTAGGAATACATTATCTATGTATTCTAACATTGGTAGTTATTCATAATAATAGATACCATTAAGAAAAGGACCAGGGGTGCCTAGGTGGCTCAGTGGGTTGAGCGTCCCAACTCTTGATTTTGGCTCAGGTTATGATCTCATGGTTTTGTGAGTTCAAGCCCCACCTTGGGCTCTGTGCATTGACTGTGCAGAGCCTGCTTGGGATTCTTCCTCTCTCTGCCCCTCCCCCACTTATGTTCGTGTTCTCTCTTTCTCTAAAAATAAATAATCTTTTTTTTTTTTTTTTTAATTTTTTTTTCAACGTTTTTTATTTATTTTTGGGACAGAGAGAGACAGAGCATGAACGGGGGAGGGGCAGAGAGAGAGGGAGACACAGAATCGGAAACAGGCTCCAGGCTCCGAGCCATCAGCCCAGAGCCTGACGCAGGGCTCGAACTCACGGACCGCGAGATCGTGACCTGGCTGAAGTCGGACGCTTAACCGACTGCGCCACCCAGGCGCCCCTAAAAATAAATAATCTTTAAAAAAAAAAGCACCAACATTACTAGAAAAAGCTTCAGGTGTCTAGAAATGTTAACTGTACACTTTAACTCATTGTTTAGGAGTTCAGGATAAACATGGTTTGGCTTTATTAAAACTCTTGTCTAGATCTTTTCCTTAATTTTGTGTAAAACATAATTTTTGTCTGATGCTAAATCTAAATCACAACTTCTGGTCTCTTTATGTTCTTCTTGAGCTTTTTTTTCAATAGGGAATAAATTCCCTGTGATTCAAGAATCAAAGGTTATGTAGTGAAGAATTTCTTCCTTCCCATGTTTCTCCAACAGTGAGTTAGTTAAATCTTTCTTGGTGACTATCATTGTTACTTCTTTTCTGTTTATTAATTCTCTTGAGATAGTTCATGTTATACTACATACATATATTGTTATGCCTTTCTTTCTAAAAACAGTGTATATTGGAAGATTACTCAATAGTTGTATATAAAGAACTTTGGTTTTTTTTCCCCTCAGATTTTTTCTTTTGAATTGAGGCATAATTTATACACTGTATGTTATAAATCATAGGATTATAGATTACTTTTCCCTATGAATATAGTTGTGTAACCAATACCCAGATTAAGATATAGAACATTTTCAACATCCCAGGCAGCTGCCTTGTGTCCCCTCCTAACCTGTACTACTATGCTCTTCTCGAAGGTAATTACTTCTTTAGAGTTCTCTCATTTGTTTTTTAACTTCACATAATCAGAGGTGTGTATATTTTTTTGTATCTGACTTATAGTTACCATTTCTGTGAGATTTATCCATGTTGTTGGTGTGTAGCGGTTGTTCACTATCCATTTTAGGTTAGTATTTCCTTGTATGAATATAATACAATGTACTTTTCCATGCTCCTGTTTGTAGATACCTGGGTTCTTTACAGTTTGAATCTGTGGTACTGTTGTGAACATTATTGTATGTATTTTTTGATGGACATATGTACTTACTTTCTTGTGAAATGATGGGTGTATACACACACACACACACACACACACACACACACACTTAGCTTTTGAAGATACTGCTAAGCATTTTTTCCAAATTAATGAACCAATTAAAACTACCACCGTTGAGAGTTTCACTTGCTCCACATTCTACCAACACTATTGGCAGTCTTTTTCCAAACATTGTTTTGAAAAATTTAAACCATTAAGAAAGTTTCAAGGTTTGTTTTTTTTTTTAAATTATTTTCTTTTTAACGTTTACTTATTATTGAGAGACAGAGAGACACAGAGCATGAGCAGGGGAGGGCCCGAGAGATGGAGAGACACAGAATCTGAAGCAGGCTCCAGGCTCTGAGCTGTCAGCACAGAGCCCGATGCGGGGCTTGAACTCACAAACCACAAGATCATGACCTGAGCTGAAGTCGGACGCTTAACTGAGCCATCCAGGCACCCCTCAAGGTTTTTGTTTTTGTTTTTAATTCAGGTATAAATAGCATGCTGTAAAATGCAGAGGTCTTAGGTATTTATTTTGAGTTTTGGAATTGTGTAAGCCTGCCCCCAAAAGGATATAGCCCATTACTCTAAAAACTTACTTAATGGTCTTTCCAGTCACAGTCAGTCCTCCCCTACCAACCCTCTGCTCCATCCCAAACTACTTTTCTTATTGTATCAGGATAGATTAGTCTTTATTTGTACACATTTGTGTAAATGGAATTCTTCTGTCTCCTGACTCTTTCATTTATAGTTTTTGAAATTCATCCATGTTGTTGCAGGATCTGGATGCTGAGTATACTGTACTACAGTTTACTACCAGGGTGTCATTGCTTCTAGAATGTTCAGTAGACAAAACTGGGAAAATGTTAGGAAAAAAATATAGATATCACCAATTCAAACTTTTTATTTTAGGCTTCTTCCTTATTTCCTTTATTCTGTGTTTCAGACTCTCTATTTTTTTCAGAGAGTATCCTGATTCCCATCAAAAGAGTTTGTTTTTAAATAATTTGTAATACTAATTTTAAAGTACTGTCCAGTTATGGAAAATGTAACTTGAAAAGTAAGTAGTATACTAAAGGCATACAGGTATAAAAAGTTGTACACATATGTTCTCCAACTAAAATATAGCAAGTTATAACTTTTATAAAATAACAAGTATATATATTTAGTTTTTATATATTTGTATTTTTTCTCATTTAATTTTTAAAAGGTGAGTACCTTTGAATTTCAGATAAAATTCAGATCAGTAAGTATTTTATTTTGAGGAAATTTTGTTCTAGTTTTATTTTACCGTTAAATTACAGCATGTGTATTTTTGCAAAGCACTTTGGCCTAGTGGCTAAGACCTTTGGTGGTGGGTAGCTAATAAATTATGTGAGTCCTTGTATTGCCTCATACTTAGTGTATAATCTTTATGAAGTTACTTTATTTCTTTGAGCCTCAGTTTCCTCATCTATGTACCTTATGGGGTATTGTGAGGAATGTATATGTGTGTTTTTTTATAATTTAATTAATGGTGGTAGTCATTAAAATAATGCCTAAATTTTATTTGGTGATATTAAGGTAGGATAAAAAGAAATATGAGAGAAAAAAATTGACAATAAAGCTAATTGCCATAAAAGTAGTTTGCTTCTAGTTGACATAATAATCCTTAAATGCCTACTCTGTTGTGAAAACCAAATTATCTGCTGCATATTGTATCAGGATATCTGTTACCTATCACAGGGGCAAATGATTTAGAAATTTGTTCTAAGTAGTTAATTTGTGGATGCTCTTAAAAACATTTACTCTGTATAATATCTGCTAATTTCAGATTTAAAATTTTTTTTAGGTAATTAGAACTATAGGATATGCAATTTAAGTATTTTGAATGAAAGTTCTCTAGTATCTGAAAATACCTATTTATAGGCATTGAAAGATAGCACAGAAGTGGAAATTGTGGATGAGAAAATGAGAAAAAAGATAGAGCCGGAAAAATGGCCAATTCCAGGCCCTCCTCCACGTACTGTGCCACAGACAGACTTCTCTCAACTGATTGATTGCCCAGAGTTTGTACCAGGCCAAGCTTTTTGTTCACATACAGGTAACAGCTTTTCTTCTAGAGCAAGCAGTGTAATGGTGGGCTATTTGCTTCAATTTACCTATCCTTTCAAAAGGTTTATTTAGATTCAATAGGAAAATTAAAGGTAACTGAATGATTTTTGATGCTCTCAATTCTATTCATATTATCCCCTCACAGAACCATAAATTAAATAGAGATTTAAGAATTATGGGTAAATTTCTGCTCTATTCTTGTGTACTTTGTCCTGTGTGGAATTTCTGTCCATCTTCTTAGTTTTACTAAATGATTATAGATATATTGTGCCAGTTTTCCTCTTCTAAGATTGGAGTAGTCTAATAGGATTGAAATAGTTTAAAAGTCTTATACTCAAGAGTGGGCTTGACTTTAATGTTGTTACCTGTGTGCTTCAGTCCCGTCTTGTAAAGACAGGATGATCTATATTCGAAAGCAGAATTGGGGTACTGTTATGGAATTATTAAGGTTATTGATTAAAGAATTGATGGTAATTAGAATTTCCAAAAACTGCTTTAATATTAAGAATTTTTTCCTGGATCATTTTTAAGACATTCCCTCTTGGGAAAAAATGTGTGCTTAAACTTTTTTCAGTCAGGGTGATGATCTACTGATGCTCTTGGATGTCATTTGATCGGAATATGCAGAGGAATAGGTGACTCACTGAAATATTATAAACATTGGAGCAAATCGTGCTGCAGAAATGAAAGCGACCAGACTTACTTCTATGCAAGAATGTCTACTCCCAACTCCTTGTGGAGGAGGTTGGGCCACCACTACAATGGAGATAAACACCTTTGTGATGATGATGAGAGACAGACCAGAGGACTGCTGTTGTTTTTATAGGAGCCACCATTTGTGTGTAATTAGCCTGGGCTGCATGTGCTACTTTTATTTACGGTGGGAAAGTTAATTATCATTCTGGAATTATTGCAAGATTCTGTCTTTTCCTCCCAGACTTTTGTACCTGTGTCCAGATCAATAAAGCAGAAATAGGCTTGAGTGGCATTTCCTAGATTGTTAGGTCCTTTGCTATTTGATTTGCCCTTTAGTATAGTGTGCAGTCTACAACTCACATGCTGTCATAATATTTCACATGGACTGTAAGATGTATTAATGTGGACACTGAGGGATAAAAAATTTGAGAAATGAACAAGAATATTTTTTTCTAAACTCTTCAAAATGTATTTTTTATACACGAGTATATGAGACCTGCCATCAATAAAGTACTGATGGACAGTCTCACAGATATTTTTATTTAGTGTTTCTTTGGTTGTTAGCCCTCTGTGCCTCTAAACCTTGCCAAGCAAGAAACTTGGGCAGATGTTTTAAAAGTTGAAGAAAAGTGACAATTTTTAGGTTTTCTTAAAAAAGACATAATGTCTGATTGTGTAAGTTAGATTAATTTATTGTGTAAATCTGGGGTCCAAGATGACATTTTTAATCTGCTTATGAACAGGCATTAGGTGAGTTAGATAGAAATAGAATATACTTTTTCCACAGGTAGCTAAGATAGGTCAGTCAAGTTGGTGATGCCTGTTCATTTAACCATTTATGCATTATTAATAAAATTACAAGAATAAAATTACGTCTTGTACATTTTTGTGTTTTTTAAATATACACTCATTTACATCTCACATACATCTTCCCTAAAATAAATCACTGTATTTGTATGTCAAAATTTTTAGGTTCTTTAAATTATACATCAATAACTAGATGGATAATGAAGGCATATAGGAAGACAGAATGTTCTTAGAGTTATGCTGATTCACATGACATCATAGGAATAAATATGTAAATTCAAACTTTTCCCATGAATCCTCAGATTTCTGACCTTAATAATCACCTTCTGATGAGAAAGTCTCAGTTTCAATACAAAGTATATGTCACCAAAAATTTGAAATGGATATAGGATAGGAAATGTAGATTGTATTTATCTGTGCCTATAAGTAAAGAAACTTTTATCCATATCCTTTTTATCTCTAATGAGACGATCTTAAGTTTCAAAAACGTAACTGTTGATGTATACTTTCAGAGGGATTTATATGGTAAGATATTTAAACATTTTTGGTTTTTTTTCATCAAAGAAATTAAAATTTCTATTTTTCCCTCTATGGAGGTTGAATTGTGTAACATGAGTTCACCTTTGCACTGAACAGAGGACCTCAATGCACCAGAAAAAGTTGATTATGGGAATGGTAAGATGTTAATTTAAAAATTTAGGTTTTGCAGTTCTTTGGATATAGTATTACACTATCAGCTCTTAAGTAAAAGGATTTCATTCATCAAAATTGAGAGTATCGGGTACCTGACCTTCTTGGGGTTTTTTGATGTTGTTTTTGGTTTTTTGAAAAATGTGTAGGAAGATCCCTAATGATTTTTTAATAAGCTGTGAGATTTCCTTTGAAAAATTGCATAAGTATTCCTGAATGTGCCACATGCAAAGTATATAATCCTTTTAGAGCAATCTACATAATGACCCAGATTCAGGGTGCATAAGTCAAACTAGATAGATATCATGGGATATGTATGGTGATTTATCTCTGGAGAGTCAGGTTGACAATTTTCAATTAATGAAGGCAGCAAAGATCAATTTTTTTTCTATGTTCTCACAAGTTAGAACCTATAGGTGTCCAAGTATGTGTCTAATTTCTTTTTTTTTATCTGTAAGCAAGTTTAATGTCAAGTCATCTAAGTAATATTCACTCATTTGTTTTTGGAAGATGAGGGCTTTACCATTAACCCTTAAAATTTATACATATAAGGTTTGAAATCTTTATAAAAGAAAACATCACATAGAGCATATGTGTAGGTAATTATAAGATGAATACTTCCTTTAAAAAATCTGGATTTTTCTTGTCTTACCAAATTCTTTATTTTAATGTCATTTAATTTATAAGCACATGTGTTATGGATATAGTGAAACACTTGACTCGTAGTAGAAACATTCAAGTTTAGAGAGCATTTAGAAATTATTATATAATAAACTTAAGTAGGTGTTTAAGATTAAATTTCTATGTTAAAAATAGTAGTTACTGATTTCCCTACCATGTGCCAGGTGCTGTTCTAATCATTTATACATGAACTGTGCATAGTAATTTAGTTAATTCTCAGTTGCTAGGATGGTGGTTCTTAGTCTATTTTTAAAGATTTAGTCACTGCATTGAACATAGATGATTTATAGTGTTAGGAATAGGGTTCTCTGCCGTTAAGTATTTTCCCATTCCTATAACTTTTTATTTGCAGCCCAAACCTAGCATTTCACTTGTACTACCTTTGTGGATCAATTAATGATACATATACCATTAATTTAGAAAATTGTAAAGCAGCAGTGTCTAATCGAAATAGAATGTTAGCCACACATGTAATCCTAATAATTTTAATAGCCTAAAAAGCTACAAAACAAATGAAATTAATTTTAATAACATTTTAAATATTTTAATATACCTAAATATTGTTAATATAAAAATTATGGATCCATTCTACCTTTTTAAATTTTTTTGTACCAAGACTTTGAAATCTGGTATGTACCTTACACTTATCCTGAGCACATTTTAGGAGTGGCCATGTTTCAAGTGCTCAGTAGCTCCATGTGGCTTGGCTGGTGGCTACATACTAGACAATGCAGTTTTAGAGCCTTTTCCATTATGAAGGAATATACATTTAAAAAAAGTAATATAGTAATCTGGCATTTGAATCCTGGATCTAACTATGCATTCTTGGAGAGGATAATAACTCTAACATGTAGTAGATGAAGTAAAATCTTGGAATATTCTTCTCAAATCCAAAGTCCTGGAGTGTGCCTTTGCATTTTCATTTAGTAAAAAAAAAAAGATTGTTGGTGTTCATTTATTTCAGCTTTCTCCATGTAATATTCAACTTTGCAGTATTTTCAAGTAATTGGCTTTCAGGACTAAAATGATGTTTAGAATTTTAGAGTTTAAATTAGTACTTAAAATTTTTGTATGACTCAAGTACATATTGCATTATAACTTTAAACAAGTATTCTTTGACTTTAAAAAAAGATTGATAAAGGAATCAATTAGGAATTTATTTATAGAGCATGTAATTATTCTGATTAAAAGATAGTGTGGAGAAAGGCATTTTTAATTCCAACAGAGTTTTTAAATGTTTTAGGGGCACCTGGGTGATCAGTCAGTTTAGCATCCAACTCATGATTTCGGCCCAAGTGATGATCTCACAGTTTGTGGGATCAAACCCTGCATCTGGCTCTGCACTGACAGTGTGAAGCCTGCTTGGCATTCTCCCCCGCCCCCACCCTCCTTTCCCCCATTTGTGTACTCTCTCTCAAAATAAATAAAAAACATAAAATGTTTTACATTTTATTGCCAGAGCAGTGCACTTTAATGATGTGACATGCTACTCTTTATAAACAGTATTCAGTATGAGCTAAGTGGGCACACTGCATTCGGTTAAACCTCATTAAGCAAAGGAAATGTGAAAAGTAGGAATAATGGCTTACTATAGATCATAGCAGAACACTGAAGGACTGATTTTGCCTTCTATAAAAGACACATTTAGTCTGTGGCTTAGTAGCATTCAAGGTTCCATAATTTCATTATATATAATTAATAGATTTTAAGATTGCATACGGAATTGACCCCTAAATAGATGTATTGTCACAATTAGTGACTCAATTGATATTCAGAAGTTTGAATGAATGTGATCTGTGTAAGAGTTGGTGACATTGCTTTTATCTGTTATTCATTGGCTTTACTTGAATACATCATACAAGCTTTTCGGGTTTGAAAGTCCTTGGGAAGATTATAATTGAGATTTGATTTATCATGTTTTTGTGAAAAAAAAAAAAAAAACCCAAGTAAAGAAAAATAAGGTGTTTTATAAGTAAGAAAGCCATTATTTTAACTAAGTACCAACTTAAAATTTTAGAGTCTGCCCCAAATTCTCCAAGATTTGGAAGTCCACTGAACCCAAAGAAAAATACTGAAACGAGTAATCTCCAAGCAATATCTAGAGGTCTGTCTACCAGTTTGCCTGACTTGGACTCACAACCTTGGATAGAAGTAAAAAAGAGACCTCGTCCATCTCCAATGAAATTGAAGGTAAATTGTTACAAGCCAAGTGAAGTGTAATACATTTCGGATTGAGTATAAGACTACTGTATTTTGTTTGTCAAGTAAATATATAAAATTGGAAAAGTTTAAAAAATTGTAAAAATTGGAACCATTGGCCAGAAATAAAAACTACTCAGTAGTTAAAAGTAAGTTCTATTCTGTCAATTTTAAAAATTTACCTTTTACTTCTGAATATGATTTAAGATACTTTGGCCTTTTTACTTGTGACTAATTTAAATTTGAATAACTAACTCAGTGTTTTTAAACCTGACAAAATTTTCTTAAATTGTGAATTTGTATTTTAATCTCATTATATTATTTGTAACTTTGTTAATTATAAAGAGTACAGATTCTGTACATACGTGTTTTGGTAATTCTGTGTACTGTAAGTAAGGAAAAGAGAATTGATGTCTTGGAGGCATGTGAGAGAGTGAGATGTGTGGTTATGAAACAGGAGGAGAAATCCTTGATGGTAGAACTGCCATATTTTTGACTCATGGTTAGATACAAAATTTCAAATGTGATAAAAATTGCTCTGATCTAATCCATAAACAAAATGAGTACAAATAAAACTAGGGAAATCTGAGTAAGATTAATGGGTTATTTCAATGTCTTATATGTGATATTCTATAGTTTTGCAAGATGTTAATATTGGAGGAACCTGGGTAAAAAATACATAAGATTTCTGTTTCTTTTTCTTTCTTTTTCTTTTTTTTTTAATGTTTGTTTTTTGAGGGAAAGAGCGAGCAGGGAAGGGGCAGAGAGAGGGAGAAAGAGAATCCCAAGCAGGCTCCACATGCACTGCCAGCATAGACCCCAATGCAGGGTTCGAACTGATGAAATGGGAGATCATGACCTGAGCTGTCACCAAGAGCCAGATGCGTAACTGACTGAGCCACCCTGGGGGTCTTAGATCTCTATTTCTTACAACTGTATGTGAGTGTACAATTCTCTCAAAGTGAAGTTTACTAAAAATAAATGGAAACAGTGGTACTCAAATGAGTCTGATGTATAGGGCCAGCAAGTTGGTAATGGAATATAGTTTTAGTAGTGGAAAGAGAATTATATAAGATCTAGGGCCTTCAGTTTTATGGCCAAAGAATATTGGTGACTTTAGTAAGATCTGAAATGTATTCTGATATTACAGAGTGAGGATTTGGCTTGGAGGAAAGCTGACTATAGGTTCTGGGGGCCTAGATATTTCAGTGATACCTGCTGAGGTAGGTTACTTATCAACAATGTTGCCAACATACTTTAAAAAAAATGACCTTCTTAAAATATATATTCTAGAGTGGGTATAGTTCAGAGATATTTTTATTTAGAAATCTGAAAGCATTTTTCCACTGTTGTCTTGGTCAGTTTAAAATTTAGTCCCTTTAGATTTTTTGTATCAAGTCAATTTGTTGTTGAGGTTTTAAGATTATTTCTTCATCCCCCCCCTCTTGAAATTTCAGATGATATATCTTGGAATTGGTCTATTTTTATTTATTTGTGCTGAGTATTTATGTCCTTTATTTTGGGGAAACTCATGTTTCTCATTTTTTCAACTTTTGGTATTCCTTTTCATCTAATGTTGGACCCCCTGGATTAATCGTCTGGCTATTGTTTTTCTGGAGTTGGGGATTTTAAAAAGCTTCTGTATTCTGATATTTCCATCAATTTTTTTTAAGCCCTTGTCTTTTAGGGTGATGATTATCTTTTAATATGTGGTGATTTTTAGTTGATGATTCATAATAATTATTGGTAAATTGGTATGGACTTCTGTTGTGGCCTTGTAGATATCTGCTCATCCAGAAGCCCTTTCTCCACCTGAATGTGAGGTGTGATTTTGCACACTCTTGGTTAAGTGTAAAGGTCCTATTAACTTAGACTTCTAGACCTTGGCAGAGAATAGTCATGCTGGTTCTGAGTCCCCAGAATTGGTAAAATCAGTACTTTTCTCTGGGAGGTAGGATTCCTTAGTGTACTTTATTCACTGGTAAAATTACCTTATCTTTGTCCCCCTTAGCTCTGGTTTAGAAGTTTAGAATAATACTGGAATGTGTTCAATGTCTATCCAGTTCTAGCGCTAAAACATAAGCCCTCTCTTGGCAAATCTTTTACTTTTTTTTTTTTTTTAAATGCTTATTTGTATTTGAGAGGGAGAGAGCGAGAGATAGGCAGAGAGAGAGAGAGACAGAATCTGAAGCAGGCTCAAAGGTCTGAGCTGTCAGCACAGAGCCCGATGTGAGGCTTGAACTCATGAGATGTGAGATCATGACATTTTGGATGCTTAACCAACTGAGCCACCCAGGTGCCCTGGCAAATCTTTGACTTTGTTTAGAAAGCAATTCTTGGGCTTTTAGTTGGGAGCAGGTTTTATAGCTTCATATTTTCAGATAAGGGTATGGGACTGACTGTTCTGGCTATGTCCTGTAGTTATTTTTCCAGATACCCAATTTGATGGTTGTCACGTAGTCCATTCTTGCTCATTGTACTTACCATCTCAAAACTTTCTAGGACCCCAGTGGAACCAACAGTGTCTTTTTTTCTTTCTTTAAGTTTATTTATTTTTAAGAGGGAGAGTGTGAGCAGAGGAGAGGCAGAGAGAGAGGGGGAGAGAGAATCCCAAGTGGTCTCCACACTGAGTGTGGAGTCTGTTGTGGGGCTCAGTCCCTTGACCCTGAGATCATGACCTGAGCCTAAGTTGAGAGTTGGACGTTCAATCAACTGAACCACCCAGTCCCCCATTTTTTATGTTTTAGAGATAGCACATGAATGGGAAGGAGGGCAGAGGGAGAGAGAGCAAGCGAATCTTAGCAGGTTCCCTGCTCAGCACAGAGCCTGATGTGGGGCCTGATCCCATGACCCTCGGATCATGACCTGAGCTGAAATCAAGAGTTGCATGCTCAACTGACTGAACCACCCTGGTGCCTCGCTGTCTTTCTTGTTATAGGTTCTAAGTTGCTGTTTCCTCTAGTCTTGTTTATTATCAATATAATGCCATTTGCTTTCTGCTTTCCAAAAAATCAGAACAATTTCTGATCTTCTGATAGTATAATACTTGTTTTCATATTGACATGGATTTATTCTTTCCATTACTGCATATCATTATTGCAAGTAAGTATGGTCAGTCAGTTCATCTTGAATCCCAAACCTTTTGTCTCTTCCTCACAAATAAAAAAAAAATTTATGTTTGAAACAGAAATTTAAATACAACTGATATAAAGTAAAAAGTAAGAGACTGTGTTCAGGGTTTACCATTCTTAACAGTTTGGTATTTATTCTCAAACTTTTTTCACGTACTTGCAAATGTTAATAACAGGATGTATAGTCTCTGTTTTTAAATATATTCACAGTGTGTGTGTGTGTGTGTGTGTGTGTGTGTGTGTGTGTGTGTGTGTTTAAACCACTTTATTGACGAATGATTGACATACGAAAAGCTATACATATTTAATGTGCACAACTTGGTGAGTTTAAGATGTGGCTTTTTTTTTTTTTTTTTTTAATTTACATCCAAGTTAGTTAGGATATAGGGCAATAGTGATTTCAGGACTAGATTCCTTAATGCCCCTTACCCATGTAGCCCATCCCCTCTCCCAAAATCCCTCCAGCAACCCTCTGTTCTCCATATTTAAGAGTCTCTTGGGGCGCCTGGGTGGCGCAGTCGGTTAAGCGTCCGACTTCAGCCAGGTCACGATCTCGCGGTCCGTGAGTTCGAGCCCCGCGTCAGGCTCTGGGCTGATGGCTCGGAGCCTGGAGCCTGTTTCCGATTCTGTGTCTCCCTCTCTCTCTGACCCTCCCCCGTTCATGCTCTGTCTCTCTCTGTCCCAAAAATAAATAAAAAACGTTGAAAAAAAAAAAAAATTAAGAGTCTCTTATGTGTTGTCCCCCTCCCTGTTTTTATATTATTTTTGCTTCCCTTACCTTATGTTTATCTGTTTCGTCTCTTAAAGTCCTCATGTGAGTGAAGTCATATGATTTTTGTCTTTCTCTGACTAATTTCACTTAGCATAATACCCTCTAGTTCCATCCACATGGTTGCAAATGGCAAGATTTTATTCTTTTTGATTTCCAAGTAATACTCCAATGTGTGTGTGTGTGTGTATACACACACACACACACACACCATATCTTCTATATCCATTCATCCATCGATGGACATTTGGGCTCTTTCCATACTTTGTCTATTGTTGATAGTGCTGCTGTAAACATTGGGGTGCATGTGTCCCTTCAAAACAACATACCTGTATCCCTTGGATAAATACCTAGTAGTGCAGTTGCTGGGTTGTAGGGTAGTTCTATTTTTAATTTTTGGAGGAACCTCCATACTGTTTTCCAGAGTGGCTGCACCAGTTTGCATTCCCACCAGCAGTGCAAAAGAGATCCTCTTTCTCCGCATCCTTGCTGACATCTCTTGTTGCCTAAATATATTCACAGTGTGTTAAAAGTTAGTTTTCTTTTTGTTTGTTTTGTTTTGCTTTGTTTTTAGTTAATAACATCATGGACAGCCTTCCATTTACTAGAACATTAGTTCTGTCAGGGCAGAGTTTTTACTTATTGTATACCCTTTCCTTGAACCGTGCCTGGCTCACAGTGAGGACCCAGATAATTATTGACTGAATGAATATATACTACATTAATAGGAGTTCTCAAAGAAAGGGATTGTATAGGAGAGTTAGCATTTGCTAAAGGATGAGGATTGGTCATAGGATGGCATAGGAAGATAATACTGAGAAACCTATTTTCTTGTGTTGAGAGTTTTGGAAATCTAGACTAGTTTAGATTTTAGAAGCTCTAGGATCTGAAAGTTTGGACTTGTTATGTCACCTAGTAGGAAGCAATTTTAACTTTTTCAGGAAGGGCAAAGTTCAACAATTGAGTACATGTTAGGGTAAATTTAGTGAAAACCAGGCCACACTGAGTGGAGGTGAAGATTGAGCAGAGGGATTATCTAGGAAACCTAGTTAATGGCGTTAATGTAATTGCAAAGGTTCAGACTAGCAAGTCTGACTGTTGAATTTAGAAGTCAAAAAACCTTGATTGTTCTAGTCCTGACTAGTTCTGAAATTGTGGACAAATTAACTTCTATCTCTAGGCCTTTTTTCCCCTCATCTGTAAAATGAATTGCTGTGCAGTAGTGGATGAGCTAATCACCATTCTAACTCTAAAAGGAATCTTTTAGATTAATATAACCCTCCTTTTACTCAATTTTGTGTTTTTCTTTAGCGTTAGACTTAGCGTTTAGCAAATACTTTGTATTTATTGGGCTAGAATACTACTGATTTGATTTTCTTTTATAATTTGCCTGCTGACTAGTCATTGAGCATGTTAGGCTTCATATTACTTGTAACATGTGATTTTTTTAAGTGATTAAAAAAAAGTGTGTATATAAAATCCCACTTTCTTCCCTTAGGAATCAGCATCTCTGCCTGAAGAGGCATCAAATCAGCTATATCCTTCAGATGAACAAGAGCAAGAAGAACTTGACTTTTTATTTGATGAAGAGATGGAGCAAATAGAAGGACGAAAAAACACATTTACTGATTGGTCTGATAATGATTCAGATTATGAAATTGATGACCAGGATTTAAACAAGATTTTGATTGTAACTCAGACACCACCTTACATGAGAAAACATCCTGGAGGAGATCGAACGGGCAACCACATGTCTCGGGCAAAAATTACATCTGAACTTGCTAAAGTCATTAATGATGGCTTGTATTACTATGAACAGGATCTATGGATGGAAGAAGATGAAAACAAACACACAGCCCTAAAGGTAATTGTTTCTGGCCAACAACATCTTTCTACTGATACTAGTTTTTTAAATATATGTTGCTCCCTGTTTTTCCTAAACTTAAGGCTTTATTTTATTAAATTTTTAATATAAATAAACAATATTTAATATGAAAAATTCCTGGAATATATCTGACAGTCATAACCTGAGATACTATTTTATTTTATTAAAATGACAGTGGAATGAATAATTAAAAAAATTAGCATTCACTGGCTAAAACCCTTTTTTCAGGTGAAAATAATTAGAAGGCCCTTTCTAATAAGAAGGAAAAAAGTTATGGACAGGCTTAGTTTATACGCTCATTTCTTACCCTGGCCTATAATTACTCCAGCTCTATGAGCAAGGTGTTAGAGAAGGGTTACTTTTGCTGACCCCTTTCATCCTTCACTCCTTAGTCTATGGTGCATGCTCTATGGTAGTGGAATTTATCGTGGTCAGGGATGGAAGATTAAAATGGCTGATTGTCTCTTCTTGTCCAGTCACTACTCTGGTGCTAGGGGTGCTCTTTGAACCTTGTTTGAATTTTTTATTCTCTTGCATTTCACCCCACATTCTGGATAACTAACCTATCCTAGTTATTAAGGTAAAATACAAGAGCATCAGAATATTATTTTAGCTGTCTGCATTCCTTTGATATCGATTTTAATGATGTAGATGGGGAATAAATTGGATATTTTTCTGCCATTAAAAAAGTTAAATATTTGTTTTTAGGATATAATAATGAAGGAAAAGTTGTGTAACTGTACTATGCCAAATAGAAGAGAGATCTTGGTCAGAAATAGTTAGAGTTGTAGGAAGAAAAGCCTGCCAACTAGTGATTGAATAGAAGGGACTGGCTGTCCCTGGAGGTGTTCTTATCATTAACAAGAAGTGTACTTCCCTTCTTGGCTCTTCATTTCTTTTTCTTCATGGAATTTCCATCATTGCATTCACCTCTTTACCTTCTCTATTTGTTGCCTTTTTGGAGACCATGCCTCAAGGTATTATAGCTTTCTGTGAATTAAGAGCCTGAGTAGTTCTTTCTGTCCTGCTGTGGGAAAGGAAGTGTGTTTTTATAAAGTTTCTTGGTTGAAAGTCTTTCCTTGTCTAAGCATTGCTATTTTATTTGTGATACTTAGGTTCTGTAAGAAATCTCTAAATCCTTTTTGGAACAGAGCTAGAAATTTAATAATAGGTTACAATTGCACTCCTTCCATTCCCTGTCTCCACTGTGCTTTGTTCTTCACCATCTACCATTCTGTATATTGTACTTCCCTTCTGTTTTGATTGCATGGATATGAGATTTATGAGGATAGGAATTTTTATCTTATTTTGTGCACTACTGTATCTCTGCTGCTAGGACAGTTCCTGGTGCATAGTAGTACTCAATTCATATTCATTAAATGAATAAATAAATTATGGATTAAACATTATGAACTAACCAGAAAAAAGCTAACCACTGTATATAATATTGGTTCTGTGGGAAAATTTTTTGAGTTCCAAATAATGAACTCACAAGTCACCTTGAGAAACATGCTATTTGTAGGTGATTACTTATTTGCTTTAACTAATGTGTAGACAAAAAAGCCATGTGTTAATTAAAAACCAGCATCTGCCTTATCCATGAAATATTAGGGGAAAGTAATCTTGGCTATATGACTCTGAGCACTATGGATCTGTTCATAAGTATGTTGTATTTTAGCGTATGTACATTGGTCCCTATGTACATTCTTATCACCTTATTCCCCTTGTTTCTAATTCTGCTCAACATGTAATTTCTTTTTAGAGTTGTACTTTTCTTGTGGGTCTGCTTAAAGGGAGAGAAAACAATGATTTAATATATATTTTTTAAACTCCTACTGTGAGTCAGACATTGTGCTAGGTCCTGGGCATGGAATGGGAAGATAACAGTAGGGTCTCTACATGCCTGGTTCTTACAAATAATTGCGAGGATAGACATTAAAATAAGCTCACAATAAGTATTTAATCATAAATTATAATAAATGTTCTAAAGGAAAAGAACAGGATTCTACTGGATTGGGTTGTCAGGGAATGCTTGTGAGAAAGTCACAGTTATAGTGAGGTCTGAACTATGAGTAAGATTGAACCCTGCAAAGAGTAGGGAAACCATACTCTGGGCAGAGGAAACAGCAAGTGGCAAGGATCTGAGGGAGGAAAGAATTTGGTATATTTGAGGAAATGAAAAAAAAAAAAAAGCCTGTTTATAGTATTATATGAGAGGACAGATATGACAATGTAGGCAGAAGTCTGATCATATATGGTTTTGTGGGCCATGTTAGATTGGAATTTATCTAAAATTCAAGTAAAGTATCTTGGAGAGCTTTACACAAGCAATGGGACATAATCTAATTTTTATTAAAAAAAAATAAGTCTGGTTATTATGGTGGAGAATAGAGTAGAGATAGGTACAAGGGTGGCAGAAGAAATCTACTTGGGAGGCTATAAAAGTAGTCTTGGAGATGGGTATTTGTAACTTAAGGTAACTTGGTAACCGAGGAACTGTAGAAATAAGAAAACCAGATCTGAGCTCTCAGGAATCATTGTTTAGGAGTTGTAATAGGAAAAGTGGTGATGTGGAAGCGTAAAACTGACTTCAAAAGGAAAGAAAAATCGGATGTGTCAGGAACTGGACATATAGAGTTAGATGTAAATGAAAAGAATGCCAAATTGACAGGGTAGTTTGGTGATATTTTTTGACTTTGCAAAAGGAGTTTTTGCTGGATCCAGAAGTTACATTGAACTGCACTGGACTGAGTATAGGCTTTCTGTTTCTGGCATGCTCTTACTGGTGAAGACAACTCAAATGGCCTTTTAATAGATGAGAAAACATCTACTTAAAATCCTTGAAGATCAGCAAGATAAGTTATTAATCAGAATGAAACCATGGACAAATATGGAGTATTGAAGTAGTGTTGCCCTGGAGACCATTTTGGAATTTGAGGGATTTGAGGAGTTCAGCTTTGCAGAAGCCATCCAAAATAAAGGGGGAAAAGACACAAACCTAGGGCTCAGCCAAAGTTGGGGATTCCATCAAGTCGTCTTCCTATTAAATTGGTACCTAAAAGAAATACATCCTCAGTGGAAGAGAACTTGCTTTCTCATCTATTCCTCTGGGGGGGCTACAAACAAATTTCCCTACTTGTGCTGAGCAGAATAAGGAGAAAAAAAATGGCTTAGAACTTATCATGCAACTTAAGTTCATACTATGTGGATGACTAATGTAACCACTAGTCATGAATTTAAAGTGATTATGGCCTGCTAATTTCCCAGAAACCTAGCAGAAGCCAACATAGCTCTTTTGTATGGACATTAACTTTTATCCTAGACCTCAAATAATTTACTCAAGTTACCTTAAAAGGAAAGTGAGCAGCTCACAAAGTTAATAATCAGACATGGAAATGTGGTACCACATGTAAGAATGAGCTAAAGTAACAGCAAAACCATACCCTGAAATAATTTAGATATTGGAATTTTATTTATTTATTTATTTATTTTTAATGTTTATTTTTGAGCTAGAGATACACAGAGCTCAAGCAGGGGAGGGGCAGAGAGAGAGGGAGACACAGAATCTGAAGCAGGCTCCAGTCTCAGTGCTGTCAGCACAGAGCCCGATGTTGGGGCTCGAACACATGAACCATGAGATCATGAGCTGAGCTGAAGTCGAATGCTTAACCGACTGAGCCACCCAGGCGCCCCTTAGATATTCGAATTATTAAACAGAATATGGAGTAACTATGTTTACTGTGTTTAAAGAAATAAAAATATGGGTGGGGAAGAAGAAATTCTAAACAATAAAGTTCCTAGAACTTCAAGTAAAAACAGTTAAAGTTGAAATCAAGAACTCAATTGAAGGGATTAACAGCAGATTAGATACAATTAGAGGGTCAGTGAATTGGAAGCCAGCTTTACAAGAAATTTCAGAGATCAGCACAGAGAGGCAGAGAAATAGAATATATGAAAGGGTATGTAATGTTACTCTAGAGAGTCTTTGCTATTACTTACTACATTTCAAATCAAGTTTTGTAGAATTTACCATCTACTGGATTTTATTATATAGCTTTTTATTTCTTTCCTTTTTTTTTAGCTTTTTCTGAAAAGTTTTAAAAAAGGAAGAAATGTGGAATACAGAGTGATAGAAATGGTCTAAAATGACATTTAATCAGAATTTCAGAAGGAAAGGTGAGAGAAAATGGGGCAAAGTCAGTATTTTACGAGGTGATAACTAACACTTTTTCTGAATTGAGGAGAGGTACCAGAGTAGAGCAGCCAGGGGGGAAAAGGCAGATTACATATAAAGGAAGAAGAGTGACTTGGTCAGCTGACAGCTGACTTTCCAACAATTAACAGTTGAATGCAGTACACAGTGGAATGATGGTGTTAATATACCAAGGGAAAATAACTATCAACCTATGATTGTATGTCTTGCAAAATGTCTTTCAAGTAAAAGGGTAAAATATGAGAGAAATTGTAATTCAGAAAGCCTCACCAAGTGAAATTGTAAAGGTAGCATAATGATTTCAGATGCCAGATATATAGAAAGGACTGTAGAGCAAAGCAAGAGATAGGTGATAAATCTAAATATTAACTGTATAAAACAGTGTCTTACAGATTTACTATAACATTAACCCAAACTTGGAGAGAGCAATTAATACTATTTAAGGGTACTTTAATGTTTTCATGTTGCAGTTTGAAGGATACCCTTCAAACTATTTTTATTAAAACATAAAATTAGAGGGAATAACCATGAAGCTAGGAGAAAGGGAAATGTGGAATAAGTAGGGGCTTCCAGCACAACAATAAGGTAGATTTAAACCCAAATATTTAGAGAAAAAAAAACCAATAAATATTGTCAGAGTATATATAAATAAAATCAGTTGTGTTATTTACATGTGACATCAAAAAGATAAGAGAGCAAAAAAGTTGAAAAGATTGGAACAATATACACCGTAAAGTACTAATAAAAAAAAAAATCAATCTGTAGATGCAGTGTAAACCATATCAGTGTCCTAACTGGCTATTTTGCAGAAATTGATGAGATGATCTAAAATTATATTGAAATTCAAGGGACCCAAAATAGCCAAAACAATCTTAAAAAAGAACAAAGTTGAAGAATTCATACACAGTCCTTACATTAAGACAGTGTTCTTACTAGGATAAGCATAGACATACAGGTCAGTGGAAGAGAATTGAAAGCCCAGAAATAAACCCTGTGTCTATATTCAACTGACTTCTGGCAGAAGTGCCTAAACTATTTATTCAAATAGGGAAAGAATAGTCTTCTTAATAAGTGGTCTTGAGACAAGTGGATATCCATATGTAAAAGAGTAAATTAGATGCCACCCTAACTCACCATGTACAAAAATTAATTCATTTGATTTAAACATTTAAATATAAGAGTAAAAATGATACAACTATTGCAAGAAAACATAAAATCTTTGACTTTGTATTTGACAGTGGTTTCTTATACCAATAGCATAAGAAACAAAAGAAAATTGGGTATCATAACTTTAAATTTTGTACTTCATAGTACACCATGAAGAAAATGATAGGGAAAGAAAAAAAAAAAAAAACCAACAATACCATTTACATTAGCACCTCCTCCCCAAAATAAAATAATGAGGTATAAAGCTAATAAAATAGGTACAAGATCTATATGAGGAATATGATAACTCTGATGAAAGAAATTAAAGAACTACTAAATGAGACAGGAAGACTCAATATTATTAGTTTTCCCCAACTTGATCTGTAGATTCAGTGCAGTCCCAATCAAGATTTCAGGAATTTATTTTGTGGATATTGATTGATTAACTGATTCTAAAATTTATGTGGAGAGATAAAAGACCAGAATTGCCAATACAGTATTGAAGAAGAGTCAGAGAACTGATACTGCCTAACTTCAAGAGTTACTATAAAGCTACAGTGATCAAGACAGTATGGTATTGGTAAAAGAATAGACAAATAGATCAATGGAACACAATGGAGAACCCAGAAATAGACTTGCAGTAATGTAATAAAACTGATCTTTGACAAAGGAATAAAGGCAATACAATGGAGAAAATATAGTCTTTTCAACAAGTGGTGATGGAACAACTTTACATCCATGTGAAAAAAAGTGAATCTAGACACAGACCTTGTATTTTTTCACAAAAAGTAACTCAAAGTGGATCAGACCTACATGTAAAACACAAAACTATAAAACAACTGGAAGATAAAAGAGAGAAAATGTAGATGATCTTCAGTTGGCTGATGACTTTTTAGATACAACTCCAAAAGCTTGATCCACAAAGGAAGAAATTAAGTCAGAGTTTTTCTAGGCACATAATGGACTGTATCCAAAGTATACCCAAAAAAAAAAAAAAAAAAAAAAAAAAATCTTAAATCTTCAACAGTGTGAAAACAACCAGATTAAAAAAACAGGCCAATGAGCTCACCAAAGAAAGTTATATTGATGGTGAATAAGCACATGAAAAGATACTCTATATCATATAATTAGGGAAGTGCAAATTTAGACAGTGAGACACCACTACACACATGTTAGAATGGCCAAAATATAGCTGAAAGCATCCAATGCTGGTGAGGATGTAGAGCAACAGGAATTTTCACTCCTGTTGGGAATGCAAAGTTGTACAGCCACTTTGGAAGACAGTTTGTTTCTTACAAAACTTTTCTTACACATTCTCTCTCTACACCTTTCTCTCTGCCCTTCCCCTGCTTGTGCTCTCTGTCTCAAAATAAATTAATAAAGTTTATAAAACCAAAAACCAAAACTACTCTTGCCATACTATCTAGTAATTACCTTCCTTGGTACTTAACCCCAAAGGAGCTGAAAACTTTGCATATGTGGGGTGGGCTGGTTGGCTCAGTCAGTAGAGCATGTTCCTCATTTATTTATTTATTTATTTTATTTATTTTTTTAATGTTTGAGACAGAGCCAGAGAAAGAGTGCATGTGGTGGGGGGAGGGGGGGTGGGGAGTGGGCGGCAGACAGAGGGTGACACACAATCTGAAGTGGGCTCCAGGCTCTGAGCTGTCAGCACAGAGCCCAACATGGGGCTTGAACTCAGGAACTGTGAGATCATGACCTGAGCCGAAGTCAGATGCTTTACAGGCTGAGCCACTGAGGTGCCCCAAGCATGTTCCTCTTGATCTTGGGGTTGTGAGTTCGAGCCCCATGTTGAGGGTAGAGTTTACTTTAAAAAAAATCTGCATATGAAAAAACTTAAAAAAAAATAAAAATCTTTACAGTAATTTTATTCATAATTGCCAAAACTTGGAAGCAACCAAGATGCCTTTCAGTAGGTGAATGGATAAACTCATATATCCAGACAATGGAATATTATGTAGTGCTAAAAAGAAATAAGCGATCAGTGGAGGAATCTTAAATGCAAATTACTAAATGAATCCAATCTGAAAAGGCTACATATTTACTGCATGATTCTAAATATTTGACATTCTGGAAAAGGAAAACTATGAAGATAGAAGGAAGATCAGTGATTGCTAGGGTATGGGAAGGGAATAAATGAATAGGCAGAACAGAGAGGTTTTTTAGGGCAGTTAAAATTTTCTGTATGATAGTATAATGGTGAGTACATCTAATTATACATGTATCAAAACCTGTGGGATGTACATACCAAGCATGAAACTTATGCAAACTATGGACTTCAGGTGATTATGATGTGTCAGTGTAAGCCCACTGATTGTAACAGATGTAACACAGATTGTAACATGCAGAATGGTAAGAGGGGGAGAGTCTGTACTTTTTCACATAATTTTGCCGTGAATCAAACTGCTGTAAAAACACTAAAAAAGCAAGTTAGAAGAAGATGTTTACAAATAATATTTTTAATAAAGGACTTATATTTGTAATAGAGAACTCTTATAACTCAATAATAAAAATACAATCCAATTATTATTAAATGAGCAAATAATCTGAATAGACTTCTTTTCCAAAGAAGATACACAAATGGCTAATGAGCCCATGGAAGGTTGGTTGACATCATTAACCACCAGGGAAATGAATCAAAATCACTATGAGACACCACCTTGTACCTACTAGGATAACTATAATAAAAAAGATACATGCACAGTTGGTGATGATGGGGGGAGAAATCAAAATCCTCGTAGACTACTGGTTAGACTGTAAAATAGTTGAGGGTATTTTGAGGGTATTATGCTAAGTGAAGTCAGTCAGTCAGAGAAAGACAAATATATGACTTCACTCATATGTGGAATTTAAGAAACACAACAGATGAACATAGGGGAAGGGAAGCAAAAATAAGATAAAAACAGGGAGGCAAACCATAAGAGACTCTTAAATACAGAGAACAAACAGGGTTACTGGAGTGGAGGTGGGTTGGGGAATGGGCTAAACAGGTGATGGGCATTAAGGAGGGCACTTGTTTCGATGAACACTGGCTATCATACGTAAGAGATGAACCACTGAGTTTTAACTCCTGAAACCAAGACTATAGGTTAACTAACTTGAATTTAAATTTAGAAAAAGAGTGTAAAATGGTCCAACTGTTTTTGGAAAGCATTGTGGCAGTTCTCAAAAGGTTAAACATAGATTTGTCTTATGATCTAGGAATTCCTCTCCTAGGTAGGTACACAAAAGAAGTGACAACATATGTCCACACAAAAACATGCACAAATGTTAATTGCAGCACTATGAAAGTGGAAAGAACCCAAACAATCATCACCTGATGAATGCATAAACAAAAAGTGGTATAACCATATAATGGAGTAGTATTTAGCAGTAGGAAGAAATGAATACATCCTGAAACATGAAAACATTATGCTATGTACCACATATTGTAAGATTCTGTTTGTATGTTTGTGTGAAATGTCCAGAACAGACAGAAATTATATTGGTGGTTGTGGGGCTTAGGTTGGGTGGAAATATTTCCTTGGGAGGAGATTGAGAGTGATTGCTAATGGGTCCTGTGTTTGTTTGTTGTTGTTGTTTTTTTTTTTTTTTTTTTTGAGTGATGAAAATGTTGTAATTTGATTTTGATTATGGTTGCAAAATTTGTGTATACTAAAAGCCAATCGATTCATATGCTGGGGTAGATTGTACCATATGTGGATTATATCTTTAATAAAGTTTTTTTAAAAAGTCAGTGCTACCCAAAGTGATCTACAGGTTCAGTGCAATCCTTGTCAAGAGCCCAATGGCATCTTTTGCAGAATTAGGAAAACTAGTACTAAAATTGATATGGAATCTTATGGGACCATGGAGAGCCAAAAAACAAGTTTTAAAAACCATGGAGTTAGAAATACCGCATTTCCAAAAAGGAAAGAAAAGAAAAATATCACATTTCCTAATTACAGAACTATAGTAATCAAAACTGTGTGGTATAAGCATACAGACCAAGATTAAATGAAGCTGAATAGAGCACAGAAATAAATCCTTGAGTTGACTATATGACCAAATGATTTTCAGTATGTGTGCCAAGATCACTAAATGGGAGAAGACAATTTCAACAAATGGTGTTGGGGAAACTGGTCATCCACATGCAAAAGAGTAAAGTTGGAACCTTCTCTTAACATCATATGTAAAAAAATTTTAAAGATTAAAGACTTAAACCTAAGGTATAAAACTAGAACAAAACAGGGTGAAGCTTCATATTTGATTTGGCAATCATTTCTTAGCTATGACACTAAAAGCATATGTAATAAACAGATTGGAATTCATAAAAATCAAAAACTTATGTGTATTAACTTATCAGAATGAAAAGGTCAGCTGCAGAATAGGAGAAATATTTGCATATAATCTGATGAGGGGTTAATATTTCTGAATATATAAAGAAATCACAACAACTCAATAAAAGACTCAGTTTAAAAAATGGGCAAAGGATTTGAAAAGCTGTTTCTCCAATAATATACAAATGTCCAGTGAACACATGAAAATATGTGCAGCGTCACTATTCTTAGAGAAATGAAAATCTAAATCACAATGAAATATCACCTCACTCGTTAGAATGGCTACTTTCAAAATAAAAAGTAAAACCTAGGAAATAACAGTTGTTGGAGAGGATGTAGAGAAATTAGAACCCTTGTGCATTGTTGGTGGGAACATAAAATGATATAGCTGCTATGAAAACAGTATGGCAGTTACTCAAAAAACTAAAAGGATATTTGCACAGCCATGTATTTAGCAGTAGTATTCATGATAGCCAAAAAGCAAGCCAATTAAATGTCCATCATCAGATTAATAGATAAATAAAATGTGGTGTATACATATAATGGAATATTATTCACCCTTTAGAAAGGAAGGAAAACTGTCACGTAATACAACATGGATGGTCTTTGAGGACATGCTAAATGAAATAAGCCACAAAGATACACTGGATGATTCCATTTACAAATGAAGTAGTAAGGAAGCCAAATTCATAGAAACAGAGTGGCAGTTGCTATGGGGGAGGGAGAAATGGGGAATTGTTTTTTTTGACATTTTTTGAGAGACAGAACATGAGTGGGGGAGTGGCAGAGAGAGAGGGAGACACAGAATCTGAAGCAGGCTCCAGGCTCTGAGCTGTCAGCAGAGATGAAATGGGGAATTGTTAATGGGTATGGAGTTTTAGTTTTACTAAATGAAAAAAGCTTGGTTATCCGTTGCACAACAGTGAATATATTCAACAGTACAGAACTGTAAACTTAAAGATGGTTAAGATGGTGAGTTTTATGTTTTTTTAAAATTCTAATTAAAAATGAAAATTAGAAAGCCCATCTACCTCCTAAATAAAAAGTAACGCAAAAAAGCTTTTGTATATATATTGATAGCAGAATAGATTTACAAAGTAGACTTGAAAACAAAACATTACTAGTGCTAAAGAGTGTCCTTTTGTAATGATTAAAAGTGAAGAATCTATCAGAAAAGTATATTTTAAAATTTAATGTATTTAATATCAAGTTTTCAAATATATGAAACAATTGATGGGACAAATCCAAAGTCAGTTTGTCTCTTAAGTAAGGAATAACCAAGCAATAAAAAATGAGAGTAATTTGAGAAACAATTCTCTACCAAACCTCTGCAGAGTGCAAGATCTCTCTGTGCTTATCTGTAGTACTTTGACCTTCAGTGGTATATAAAGTGAATTTCAAAGCATTAATATTACATAAAACACTATTGGTGGAATTAAGTTAGTGTTTAAAACTTAAAAAGTAAAGTAATAAAACCCTGTATGTTTCAGAGCAAAGATACATGTTAAATAACTCACCAGTTGAAGAAGAAATCATAGTGGAAATTAGAAAATATAAATGGATTATTAACTGGATTTAAGAGGTGCACCGGATGAGAAAAGCTTAAATGCAAATATTTGGAAAAATGCTTGAAATTAATAAGCCGATCACCTGTATTATCTTTGCTGTATAAAACATTTCCCTTAAATCTCAAAGGCTTAAATAAAAACTTCTCACATTGCTTGGCATTGGCTATGGGTCGGCTATTGCTGCTGCTGTGTGTGTCTCTTCTCATTTTGGGGATTCATGCTGAAAGAGTAGCCACCATATAGCACTTGCTTATTCATTCACATAATGGGCTGAGCTAAAGTGTACAAATGTATTTTAAGTTGCTGCTTAGATGTTCTTTATGTAATTTCCTCACATTTGATTGGCTAAATAATGTGGCTAAGCTTATGGGGCTGGAATGTATATTCTCAAAAGGCATGAAAGGTGAATATGCATAATCCCCTAATCTAGAAAATGCAGGCTTTGAACAATAATAGAATCTGCTATAGCTTTCAAAAAGGTAAAAGTTAACAAAAGAATTAACAAAATAAGTCCCCATAAAAGTATATGGAAGTAAATAATAATTAGATCTAACACTAGAGAATTCATCATACCAACACTTAATTCTTTGAAAAGATTAAAATTTATGAAGACAAAGAGGAGGAAAATGTACTTATTTTCACTGCAGTGAAAATGGGGTTATGATTACTGATTATGGTCAAATTAGGGAAAATTTTCTACAAAAATATGTAACTTACCAAAACTTACTGGAAAAGAAAATTGATATAAACTTTTTTTTTTTAAGTTTATTTGTTTTGAGAAGGGGGAGGGGCAGAAACAGAGGGGGACAGAGAATCCCAAGCAGCCTCCGTCCTGTCAGTGCAGAGCTAGATGTGGGGCTTGAACTCACAGATCGTGAGAGTCACAACCTGAGCTGAAGTCGAGAGTCAGGACGTTTAACTGACTCAGCCACCTAGGCGCCCCAATGTAAACGATTTTTATAAATCTGAAAACTTGGCTTTATTAGCAAGGTTTTCTGAAATTGGAATAATTCCAACAGTGCACAAGTATTTCTAGTGAATAGAGCTAATAGTACTCAAATATTTGTTGAATGAATGGAGAAAAAAGAAATACTACACTTTATTAGAAGAGCATAACCTTGATAGCAATACCTGGAGAGAACATGAATGAGAAATTCAAGAGAATATGAATGAGAATCAAGCATTACAAGTTATCTGGGTATAAATATTTTAAACTTTTGTCCAAATTCATTGTTTTTAAAAAAAGAATAACCAGATTTTTATTTCAATAGTGCAAATTAATTGTAAATCACCTTGTGAAGTTGAGAAATTAGTCACTGCAATTCTCGTGAACAGGTTAGAGAAAGATTGTGATCACCTTAATAAATGCAAAAAATACATTTGATAAGTCAGCATGCATACTGGAGGTATTTTTTGCAACAGAGAAATAAAATATCTTCAACCTCATAAAGGGTTTCTGCAAAACCTCCTACAAAACAAACGTTCTGAATGGTGAAATGTTGAAGCTAATCTCTTGCAATCAGAATAAGACAGAGATTCTCACAGTCAAATCTATCAAATACATTGGATATCCTTCTTAGACCAGTAAGGAAAAACAACCAAAATAAGGTTAAGAGCTAGAAGGAAGAAGTAAGCATGATTATTATAAAAGAAAATACAAAGGTATGGCTAAGCCCAGCCATGTTCTTGCAAATGGCAAAGATTTCATTATTTTTCATGGTTGAATAATATTCCATCATATATCTATACTACTTCTTTATCCATACATCTGTTGATGGACTCTTAGGTTGCTTTCATATCTTGGCTATTATAAATGATGCTGCAGTAAACCTATATATTTTCGAATTAGTGTTTTTCTTTCCTTTGGATAAATACCCAGAAGTAGAATTTCTACTTGTAGTAATACTACATGTACTACTACATGTAGTATTTCTGGTTTTAATTTTTTGAGGAACCTCTATACTATACTGTTTTCTGGCTATGCCAGTTTACATTTTTACCAACAGTGCACTTTTCTTCACATCCTTGCTAACACTTGTTATTTCTTGTCTTTTTGTACTGGACATTCTCACCAGTGTGAGGTGATACTTCATTGTGGTTTTGCTTTCATTTCCCTGATGATTAGTGATGCTGAGCATCTTTCCATGTGTCTGTTGGTCTTCTGAATGTCTTCTTTGGAAAAATGTCTACTTAGGTCTTGTGTCCATTTTTAAATAATACTGTTTGTTTTTTGGTGTTGAATTGTAGGAGTTGTTGATATAGTTTGGATATTAACCCTTTATCAGCTGTATCATTTGCAAATATTTTCTCCCATTTAGTAGGTTGCCTTTTTGTTTTGTTGATGGTTTTCTTTGCTGTATAAAAGCTTTTTAGTTTGATACAATCCCAAGTTTTTACCTATAGTGACTTCCAAGATTCTATTTTTTAATAGTATAAAACAATCATGAAGAATCTATTTTCTATGACTGCCATAACAAATTATCACAGATTTGGCAGCTTAAACTAACGTGAATTTATTATATAATTTTGTAGATAAGCAGTACAGGTGAAGTCAGCTGGTTTCTCTACTCCAGTTCTACAAGACTGAAATCCAGGTGTTCCTGCCTGAGGTCTTAGCTGTAGATTTTATGTGAGAATCACTTCCAAGTTTATTCGCATTGTTTACAGAATTCAGTTCTTTGTGGCTGCATGTAGAGTTGAGGTCCTTCATTTCCCTTTTGGCTGCCTGGAGCCTTTTGACTCCTTTAGACCACCTGCATTCTAGGTTAGATTGCTCTGTCAGTCTTCAAATCAGCAACAGCTTGTGGAGCCCTGCTTTTCATCTGTCTTAGTTTTTCTTCTGCTGCATCTCTTCTGTCTGGTTGGAGAAAATTCTCTGCATAATCCAGAAAAAACTCCCTATCTTCAGGTCACTAAATAGAAATCTGAATTACACCTGCAAATCCCTTTTTGCCATTTATTTAACATAATTACATTTTATAAGGATCGGGATCTGGATGTTGTTAAGGGACCCTTCTGCCTACCATAGGGTAGATCTTTAAAAGGTAGAGTTTTTTTAAAAGGTAGAAGTTTTAACCAGACTTTTAAGAAGATTATTATAATAATTGAAAGGTGTTACGGAAGACATAAGTAGGAAGAGAAATACTGAGTTCATGTTTGAAAGATCTGGTGGGTAGTTTTCCCGAAGTCAATTCAAAAGTCAATTAAATACCATTAAGTATTTCAATGGATTTTCTTAAAGGAATTTGATAAACTGATTCTAAAATTTATATGGAAATGTAAGGGACAAGAAACTCCTCATATTCCTAAACTTGTTGTAACAAATTAAAGATAAGGACTATAGGAATGGAATAGGAAGTCCTGAAACAGTTGCATGTGTATATGCACAGTTGGTAAATGACAGGTAGGGTTAAAGATCAAAGAGAAAATCTGATTTTTATGTATGTGTGTTTCTTTGTTTCTTTTTTATTTTTTTGAGAGAAAGTGCGAACAGGGGAGGGGCGGAGAGAGAGGGGTACAGAGGATCTGAAGCAGGCTCATGCTGACAGCAGAGAGCCTGATGCGGGGCTCAATCTCACAAATCGTGACAACTTGAGCTGAAGTTGGACACTTAACTGACAGAGCCACCCAGGTGCCCTGAAAACCTGATTTTCAGTATGTGGTGCTTGGAAAAATTGTGTGGAGAAGAAAGTGAAACTACAGATTTTTGCCTTCTAGTGTCATTCAGATCTACTCCAGTGAAAGGCAAAAGCAAAGACCTGTTAAGGGATAATAGTAAAAGATCTTCATGATCTCAGAGTAGGGACAGGTTTCTTAAGTGAACACAAAATTCACAATCATAAAGGACAAAATAAAAACATTTACCACAAAGAATTATTTATTAAACATCAAAAAGAATGCCTATGTAGTTCATGAAATTAAGAAAAAATAGTTTCCATTCATGATGTGATAGGTATTATAATAGGGGGTGCCTGGTTGGTTCAGTTGGTAGAGTATGTGACTCTTGATCTTGAGGTCGTGAGTTCAAGCCCCACGTTGGCCGTAAAGATTACTTAATGGAATTTTAAAAAAATGTACAAATCAATAAAAGATTCAGTAGAAAACTGACCATACGACATGAACAAGCATTTCACAAAAGATGAAGCCCAAATGATTGAAATAATGAAAAGGTGTTCAACATTATTAATCAGGAAGATGCAAATTAAAACGTCAATGAAATGTTCCATAAAACCCATATGAGCAAAGTTACAACATTGGACAAATTTTTGGGAGTATTTGGAACAAGAAACTCATTAATATGTAGGAATAAAAACGTAAAACCATCTCTTACTGCTTACCATCTCTACTTAAGAATATGCTTTTGAGGGGCGCCTGGGTGGCGCAGTCGGTTAAGCGTCCGACTTCGGCCAGGTCACGATCTCGCGGTCTGTGAGTTCGAGCCCCGCGTCAGGCTCTGGGCTGATGGCTCAGAGCCTGGAGCCTGTTTCCGATTCTGTGTCTCCCTCTCTCTCTGCCCCTCCCCCGTTCATGCTCTGTCTCTCTCTGTCCCAAAAATAAATAAAAAACGTTGAAAAAAAAAATTTAAAAAAAGAATATGCTTTTGAGTTGCATTGTTCAAGTATTAACCATATGTGGTTATTGAGTTTTCAAAATGTGACTAGTCCAAAAGGAGATTTTCTTTAAATATACAATATTGGCTTTTGAAGGCTTAAGAGGAAAGAATGTAAAGCATCTCAATGATTTTTATAATTATTGCATATTGAAATGATAATATGTTTGGTTAAGTAAGATACTAAAATTTCACCCTTTTAAAAATCTTTTTTTTTTAAGTTTATTTATTTATTTTTTGAGAGAGGGAGGGAGACCACGAGTACAGGCAGAGAGAGAGGCAGACAGAGAGAATCCCAAGCAGGCTCCACACTGTCAGCACAGAGCCTGACATGGGGCTTGAACTCACAGACTGTGAGATCATGACCTGAGCCGAAATCAAGAGTTGGATGCCTAACTGACTGAGCCACCCAGGCTTCCCTTAAAAATCTTTCTTTCTTTTTTTCTTTCTTTCTTTTTTTTTGTGAGCAGCAGGCAAAAGTTTATTAGAATATAAGATTAAAAAGGAAGAATAGTAGGAAAGCTCTCTTTACAGAGGGGATTTTTGAAAGTGAATGCCCCTAAAAATCTTTTTAACGTAGCTACTGGAAAATTTTAAATTACTTGTGGTTTCCATTTTGTTTATATTCACCAGCACTTCTCTAGAGGAGCTTAGAAGTGTTCATCAGGACATGATATTATACATGGAAAATCCGATAGACTCCACCAAAAGTCTGCTAGAACTGATACATGAATTCAGCAAAGTTGCAGGATACAAAATCAATGTGCAGAAATCAGTTGCATTCTTATACACTAACAATGAAGCAACAGAAAGACAAATGAAGAAACTGATCCCATTCACAATTGCACCAAGAAGCATAAAATACCTAGGAATAAATCTAACCAAAGATGTAAAAGATCTGTATGCTGAAAACTATAGAAAGCTTATGCAGGTAATTGAAGAAGATATAAAGAAATGGAAAGACATTCCCTGCTCATGGATTGGAAGAATAAATATTGTCAAAATGTCAATACTACCCAAAGCTATCTACACATTCAATGCAATCCCAATCAAAATTGCACCAGCATTCTTCTCGAAACCAGAACAAGCAATCCTAAAATTCATATGGAACCACAAAAGGCCCCGAATAGCCAAAGTAATTTTGAAGAAGAAGACCAAAGCAGGAGGCATCACAATCCCAGACTTTAGCCTCTACTACAAAGCTGTCATCATCAAGACAGCATGGTATTGGCATAAAAACAGACACATAGACCAATGGAATAGAATAGAAACCCCAGAACTAGACCCACAAACGTATGGCCAACTCATCTTTGACAAAGCAGGAAAGAACATTCAATGGAAAAAAGACAGTCTCTTTAACAAATGGTGCTGGGAGAACTGGACAGCAACATGCAGAAGGTTGAAACTAGACCACTTTCTCACACCATTCACAAAAATAAACTCAAAATGGATAAAGGACCTGAATGTGAGACAGGAAACTATCAAAACCTTAGAGGAGAAAGCAGGAAAAGACCTCTCTGACCTCAGCCGTAGCAATCTCTTACTCGGCACATCCCCAAAGGCAAGGGAATTAAAAGCAAAAGTGAATTACCGGGACCTTATGAAGATAAAAAGCTTCTGCACAGCAAAGGAAACAACCAACAAAACTAAAAGGCAACCAACAGAATGGGAAAAGATATTTGCAAATGACACATCGGACAAAGGGCTAGTTTCCAAAATCTATAAAGAGCTCATCAAACTCCACACCCGAAAAACAAATAACCCAGTGAAGAAATGGGCAGAAAACATGAATAGACACTTCTCTAAAGAAGACATCCGGATGGCCAACAGGCACATGAAAAGATGTTCAACGTCGCTCCTTATCAGGGAAATACAAATCAAAACCACACTCAGATACCACCTCACGCCAGTCAGAGTGGCCAAAATGAAGAAATCAGGGGACTATAGATGCTGGAGAGGATGTGGAGAAACAGGAACCCTCTTGCACTGTTGGTGGGAATGCAAATTGGTGCAGCCGCTCTGGAAAGCAGTGTGGAGGTTCCTCAGAAAATTAAAAATAGACCTACCCTATGACCCAGCAATAGCACTGCTAGGAATTTATCCAAGGGATACAGGAGTACTGATGCATAGGGGCACCTGTACCCCAATGTTTATAGCGGCACTCTCAACAATAGCCAAATTATGGAAAGAGCCTAAATGTCCATCAACTGATGAATGGATAAAGAAATTGTGGTTTATATACACAATGGAATACTACGTGGCAATGAGAAAAAATGAAATATGGCCTTTTGTAGCAACATGGATGGAACTGGAGAGTGTGATGCTAAGTGAAATAAGCCATGCAGAGAAAGACAGATACCATATGGTTTCACTCTTATGTGGATCCTGAGAAACATAACAGAAACCCATGGGGGAGGGGAAGGAAAAAAAAAAGAAAAAAAAAAAAAAAAGAGGTTAGAGTGGGAGAGAGCCAAAGCATAAGAGACTGTTAAAAACTGAGAACAAACTGAGGGTTGATGGGGGGTGGGAGGGAGGGCAGGGTGGGTGATGGGTATTGAGGAGGGCACCTTTTGGGATGAGCACTGGGTGTTGTATGGAAACCAATTTGACAGTAAATTTCATATATTAAAAAATAAAAAAATAAAAAAAAAAAAAAGAAAAATTTCTGAATTTATCCAAAACCTTTCAAGCATCTATTGATATGATGGAATGCTTTTCCTCCTTTAATTTGTTGATTAATATTTACAAATTTTCCCATATTTAACTATCTTTAAATTTCTAGAATAGACTAGTGTTGATAACTGTGGACTATTTCTTGATAATCCAATGAATCCTATTTAATAAAATGTACAGTGTTTGCATCTGTAAAAAAAGAAAAAAAAAAAAAAAAAAAGAAGTGTTCATCAGGAATAATACATGACAGTACAGCAGAATGTTCATAATATTCACAGATTGGAAATAACCAAAATACCTATCAGCAACTAACTGGACATTATGGTATAGTAAACAATGCATAAATTATAGAGTAGTAAAAATGAATTACAGCTATAAACATCTTTATCAATGAATCTGGAAAGCAGCTGAGTGCAAGAAGTTAAGAAAGGTTGTGTATAGAATATGATTCCATAAAGGTTAAGGGATGGCTCAGTTAGTTAAACATCTGACTCTTGGTTTCAGCTCAGGTCATGATCTCGCAGTTTGTGAGTTTGAGCCCTTCATCGGGCTCAGCACTGATGCTGCGGGGCCTGCTTGGGATTCTCTGTCTCTCCCTCTCTCTCAAAATAAATAAATAAACTTAAAAAAAATTCTAAAAGAAAAGCCAGGAATGATTAATCATGTAAGTCAGAATTTGGGTTGTGTTAGGGAGAGGGACTAGGATACACAGGGGTTCTAATGTATTAACAGTGTTGTGTATCTAGTTGTTGCATGAATGTTTTCTGGGAAGTTGCACATGTATGTTTAATACATTCTTCTGTATGGCATGTTTCATAACAATACTTAAAACCAGGCTAATATGAATAGGGATGTGTGAGATAAAAAGAGACAAGCCAAAGTGGAATAATTCTCTTCTTAGAACTGCAGGGTTATTGCTCTTTGGGCTAAAACTCAAGGTAGGTTGAACCTGTCTTTTTTCTTTTTTCTTTCTTTCTTTTTTTTTTTTTTTTTAACATCTAACTACTCATTTTCTCGTTCAGTGGTCTGCTTGGGGTAGTGGTGGAAACTTGAACAGTGGTGAAGGCATTATTAATAGAAGACATACAGATAGGTCCTCCATCCCAGATGTGTCTCTTTTTAGTCATATTGCTGGCTGGCCTCTGGGCCCATGGGGCTCAGGAATTGTCCAGTCTACTATCTCTCATGATACCTCCCCCTAATTAGAAATCTTTAGTTTGAATCTGCAGAACAAGGGAGAGAAACCATTACAACCAGTTCCTTAATCATTGTACTCTCTGTCCAAGTTGCTTATGTGGAAACCTAAATATGCTCATACCTTTGTTTCCAGCATTTCAGGGAGAACCTTCAAATCAAAAGCTGCTGAATCACATCAGTCAGAGTGCTTACCTCATTTTTAGGTTCATAGCATTTGCTGTTGTGCAGTATGCCAGCTTTGTCCAGTACTTCCTGGAGTATTATGTGACATTATCACTGGTGGTCTAAGTGTCCATTTCCAGAGTTCTCCTTGGAGAGAGAACATTTCCAGTTGCTGAATAATCTGGACTGCAGAGACATTGTTGAGAGAGTTCACTGAATGTGGGTTCTCTCTTCTGCCTTGACCCAGATAATGTTCTGGAATTGTGCATACCCAGTGGCTGCTGCTCGCTCTTGATTTTGCTGACTACTTCACTGTCTTTTGCCACATTCCCCTTACGAATGCAGGAGGGCCCTTCTCTGTATTTGTTGCAGATAGTGAGAGGAATTTCACCTGTGGTGAAGTCTTTGTATATAGCTGGAAGTGGTGTAAAATTTGCTAGGAGATAACACATCATCACCTAGCAGACAATCACATCATACTGACTTGGCAAGAGGAGAGTCATCTAAATTTTTCCTCACCACCAATTGAGCTGTTCCTTTTCTCACTAGGAAAGAACACCAAGTTGAGAACCTCTCTGGCAAAACTGAGGTCTATTGTTGATCAAGAATCAACTTGTGTACAAGTTCACTGAGTACAATTTTGGACCAAAACTAACTTTTGTGAAACTCAGATGGGGATCGTTCTTCTCTACCTCATAGGGTTGTAAAGACTTGAAAACTGTAAAGACTGGGCATGTTTGAGAAAGAACAAAGGCCATATAGTTATGTGGGACCAGTAATAATTAATGACTAATACCAGTGGAGGGGAGACCAGGAATTTAAAGATTGCAGAATCTACAGGCTTTACATAGAAATTAATGACATCAAAGTGTAGTCTGTGGAGTTATTCCTGGGTGCCACAGTGTTAGACATTTACATGATTAGTCCTTTTGTGTATTTTAAAATGCAAAACTCTTGATTCTTCTTCCTAATACCTTACTCTGAAAGACTTTCTCAGATCACTTTCCTCTCATGCACATGAGGCCCTAAATCAACTGTAGTCACTCTCTAGAAATATTTTGAGGGGTGCCTGGCTGTCTCAGTTGGTAGACTGTATGACTCTTGATCTTGGGGTTGTGAGTTCAAGCCCCACACTGGGGATTTAGATTTAAAATCTTAAAAAAAATAAAATCTTGGGGCGCCTGGGTGGCTCAGTCGGTTAAGCGTCCGACTTCGGCTCAGGTCATGATCTCACAGTTTGTGAGTTCAAGCCCCGCGTCGGGCTCTGTGCTGACAGCTCAGAGCCTGGAGCCTGCTTCAGATTCTGTGTCTCCCTCTCTCTCTGACCCTCCCCTGTTCATGCTCTGTCTCTCTCTGTCTCAAAAATAAATAAACATTAAAAAAAAAAAATTAAAAATAAATAAATAAATAAATAAATAATAAAATCTTAATTTTTTTTTTTTAATGTTTTGAATTGACATCCTGCTGGAGAGACAGGTGAATCAGGATACCTGATTTCAGGTTTTGCCTCATTATTTAAATTCCAGCCATAATCCCTTGAATACATCAGTTTCTTATTTTAACATACATACTTCAAATATGGTAGCTTTATAATAAATTAACTCTTTGCCAAGGATTCAATCATTAACATATATTTGAGTGCCTGCTCTGTGCCAGATGGTGCTGGGAGCTAGGAATATGGTAGTGAACATGACTGACTATTGAAAATGCAATCTCCCAATAATTTATAATGATGGTGTTGTTGGGAGTAGGGTGGGTGGATGGAGGTATTTAGACCAGAAAATCTGTGCAATACATAACTACTATAATTGACCATTGAATTTAGTTATGAGACTCTTCATAAACAGGAAAGAAGAAACTTGCTGAGTTACCTCAGTGGAACAGTTTGGGAAAAAATCTGAAAGAAGAAATGACTAGTGGAAATATGAGTATAATACATTCAATTGTATGTGAGTATTAAATATTATATAGAATAATATGAGTATTGAACTTTGGTATAAAATATTGGAGAAATAGTACCTGAAAGGTCATAAGCAATCATTGTGTGTGTGTGTGTGTGTGTATGTGTGTGTTAGTATATTTTTAAAGAATGGAAAATACTGGAACATTTTACATGGTGATGGTGATGGGAATGGTTGAGTCGAAAGGGGAAGTTGAAAATATAAAGGGAATAGAAAAACTAGGCTAAGTTCTCAGTAAGAGACTGGCTAGGACTCAGAACATGTGGATCAGGAGTTGTCAGCCTCAGCCCTATTGACATTTTGAATCATAATTCTTTTTTGGTGCAACATTGGATGGTTAGCATTATCCTTGGTCTCTACCCTTCAGATACTAGTAGCACCCTATCCCCACAATAAAGAAAAATGTACCTTTAGAAAAGCTGTGGGGTAAAATCACCTTTAGTTGAGAAGCATTTATACAGAGATATTGGCCTTTCAAAGTGACTCTGTTCTTTATCTGGAGAGAAGCAGAACATGAGTGTGGGGGTGCTCGTAGATTTGGTGGTGGAAATATGAGGGAGTGAATTCCTTCTCAAACCTTTCTCAGTGAATTATGGGTCAAGGTTATGGGGCTGGTGAAAGTGTCGAGAGTGATGAAGATAAAAAGTCATTTTTGTAGAATGAAAGATTAGAGTTCTTAGAAAAATCAGAGATTCCTAGTGAGCAGTGGGAGACTAGAGGCTATTTCTTTTGGAGGAAGTTTTACTATAGAGGCATGAGAACAGAGACCAGGCAGAGGAAAATGGAGTACCATGGTACTGAGATTATTACAGACTTATTTCTGAAACTGTTGAATAAAAGACCATCTAGATCTTACTTGGTCTTGAGCCATTTGGCTTTCCCATTAGACCATATTCTCTTGCTTTTCCTCCTACTTCTATAGCCACTTTTTTTTTTTTTTTTTTTTTTTTTTTAGTTAGATTTACATGCTTATCTTCTCTTGGTTCCTTAAATGCCAGTGATTCCTAGGCTTATGACTTAAGACCCTCACTACGCTTCCTAGGCAGTCTTTCTTTCTACTCGGGGCTTCATTCATAACTGTTGTTTTAATCCCAACTCTTTTACGTCTAGATTAGATTTTGATTCTGAATTTCAGTTACAATGTATCTAGGTGTTTCCTGGGACATTTCATCATATTTGTCCTAGAGGCCTTGAAAAATCAACATACCCAAAACTGAATTTATTAACTTCTTGATTCAAAACTCCCCTCTGTAGCTCCTTTTCCTCCCCACCAAAAATCAAAACTCTGTGTTGCTCTATGATTCCTATCCTGGTAATTGGCTCAATGATCCCTGAACATTGGCATGGGTATAGCCCTCTTGCCTCACATTAGTCTGTAAGCTTCATTTATACTCTCATTTTTCATGAATTCTTTCGTATCTCTTTTCATTCTGTCACCCTTATTGCTCCTCTGTCTGTACACTGAAATACTTGTTTCCCAAAGATACTCTTCCTTTCTCTAAGCTTTCCCATATGTTTCTCCAAAGTCTTGATATACTCTTGCCCATCATCTTTGCTAGACAAACTCCTATTCATATTTCAAGTTTGGACATCAGCTTCTTTGAGCATCCTTTCCTGGTCTCCACTTCCTGCCTTTTCCCACAGCACCTTATATAAACTACTATTACAGCAGAATACAAGTGAATAATGTTGATTCAAGTGTTCTGTTTATGATTATATATATGGCTAGGTTCCCAGATGATCCCTCTGTGGAAAATAACTAAAAATCCTAGATAAAATTATTGAAAAAAATTTACAAAAAAATAAGGTATACTCACTAATTCCACAGATAGACCGAATGTGAGAACCTAGAGAAAGAAGCTCAGTTGAAGAACAGGCATTTCCTCAGAGGGCATGTACTAAGTAAAGTGAACTCCGTTTTGAAATGCACAGCCTTATGAACATGGAACAGGAGATAAACCCAAGTGAGGAAGTAAAATACGAGACGAGGCTATACCTTCAGTGTGATTATGAACTAGAAATTAACACATCCACTCAAATGAGGCATAAAGAGAAGAAACTATAACAAAACTTGCATTCTGAATCTTGGTTCTGAATGGAGGCGGGTGGAAAGTGCTCTGAGAACTAACCATGTGATGGTAGTCATTTATGTATATGCAGTTCAAATTCCTAATATATTTTAGTAGTCTGAAAAAAAGTTAAAACTAACAATATAAAGCCATTCTAGACTGTAATAATCATAGGTACCTGACATAAGCAAACCCATATCCTCTTTGGGGGAACTTATTTCACAGGATGGCAGACTCTTCTGTATAGGGCTGGATAGTAAATATTTTTGACTTTACCAAATATTTTGGCCCATTGGTTGTAGTTTCCTCCCCTGAATGACTTCATTCCAAGCCTCAAAATAGTTCACAAAGTATTTTTTAATGTTTTATTATTATTATTATTATTATTATTATTACTATTATTATTTGAGAGAGAGAGAGAGAGAGAGAGTGAGTGAGGTAGGGGCAGAGAAAGAGAGAGACACAGAATCTGAAGCAGGTTCCAGGCTCTGAGCTGTCAGCACAGAGCCTGATGTGGGGCTTGAACCCACGAACCACAAGATCATGACCTGAGCCAAAGTTAGATGCTTAACTGACTGAGCCACCTAGGAGTCCTACCACAAAATATTTTCTGAAGAAATTAAGTAGCTCAGAGAAAAAAATTATGAAACACGTAAGGAAATAAGATACCAAATGCATTATTACAGCTGAAATAACAGCAGAAAGAAACCCACAGATACTTTGGATGTTGGAGTTCCCCACTCACAGAATATCAGTCACAGAATATAATAAATGTTTTACATGGTTTAATTAATAATGATGAGGTAAAAGATATGGGAAGGGGAAAATCAAAATGCAGATTTGAAAAAAGGAACAATTCCTATAAGTGAACATTCATTTAAAATTAAGAATTCATGGTTGGATTTAATAGAGGTGAGACAAAGGTGATGAGACATTGAAGATTAGTAAATTGGAAGAGAGGTCGGTAGAAACTACCTGGAATAAAACACAGAGTGAAAGGGAAAGTATGAAAGACAGCCAGGAAATGGAGTTAGAAGATCCAGTGTACGGATACAACTATAGTTCCAGAAAGAGGAGGGAGAAAGCGGAGCTGGGGCAATAAATGAAGATATAGGGCTAAGATTTTTCTAGAACTCATGGAATGTAAGTTTGATATTTGAGTTTATTTCAGAAATAGGCTAATTTAACATTAGGAAATCAATTTGCCACATTTAGAGGTTAGAAGAGAAAAGTATAAACAATAAATATAGCAATAGCATTTGATAAACTTATATATATTTATGATTTAGAAAAAAGAATTTGCAAAATAGATGTATCTGTAACCTAAATAAAAATATCTTTTATTTAGGAACCTGCATTTAACATTATACATAATGGTAAGAATTTTAAAACATTCACTTAAAGAATGGGATGAAGTTAATAACTATTTGGAAAATTCTAGAAATTTAAAAATATTATAATTATTAGTCTATAGCAAGATTCCTAGATATAAAATCAATATGTAAAAATATTTTTGCCTTTCTTTGAGCAACCAGAAAAATGAAAGTTTTAAACAGGCTACTGTTTATAATAGCATCAAAATGTAGTAAGTAGGACTCAGTTATAACAAAAGATGTGCAAGATTTTTGTGCACAGCATTATAAACTTTATTAAAAAGATACTAAGGGATTTAAATAGAGATGCTATCTTCATAGATTGTAAGAATTAACATTGTAAAGATGATCCTCAACATCTTGATTTATATATTCATTACAGTTCCCAATGTCCTCCCCCATTCTTTCTTTTGTTCCCTTATTATTAGGAGGAGCTGATTCCAAAATTTATATGCAAGTGCAAAACGTTAAAAGTAGCAAAGACACTTTTAAAAGAAAAAGTGCAAAGTTGGCTTGCTCTACCAGATTTTAAGACTTTTTGATAAAGCTACAATAATTACAATAATGAGGTGCTCATAATGCATATATAGATAATTTGAGAGAATGAAGAACGAGGAATAGTTTAATTATATTCAGACATAGGATGTATGACACAGGTGGCTATATTGCAAAGGGGAAAGAATGCACTACTTAATTATGCTGAGTCAGTAAGATACTTTCGTGACGGAAAAAAAGGAACCCTGCCTCCAACTACATTTACATTAATTCTAAGTGGATTAGAAACCTAAATGTGAAAGGCAAAACAATAAACCTTTTCTAAGAAAATATCTCAAATCACTTGGGAGGGTTTTTTCCATAAATATACAAACATAGAGGTTTTTTTTTAATGTTTTATTTATTCATTTTGAGAGAGAGAGAGTACAAGCCCTCTCTGAGAGGGGCAGAGAGAGGAAGAGAGAGAATCCCAAGCAGGCTCCACGCTCTCAGTGTAGAGCCTGACATGGGGCTCGAATTCACAAACCATGAGATCACAAACATAAAGTTATTGATGCATTTTATATCATTGAACATAAGTATATTCATAAATAATTGATTAATTTTAATATATGTTTGCATTTACTTGTGAAATTTTTTCCTTTCATAATTCTCTTACTCTTGATTATGGCCTTTTCTTTCCAATTGAAGTATTTAATGTTTCTTATAAGGCTTGGTTGGTGGTAATGAACTCCTTTAACTTTTATTTGGGAAACTTGTTCTTTTGAGAACTTCCGGGAAGTTTGGGAAACTTCTTCTATTCTGAATCATAACCTTTCTGGGTAGAGTATTCTTGGTTGCAAATTTTTTTCCTTTTGGTACTTTGAGTATATCACACTACTCCCTATTGGCCTACAACATTTCTGCTGAAAAATCAGCTAATAGCCTTACAGTGTTCCCATTGTATATAACTGTTCTTTTCTCTTGCTAATTTTAAGATTCTCTCCTTATCACTACCTTTGTGCCATTTTACTTATTGTGTGTCTTGGTCTAAACCTCTGTGGGTTAATTTTGTTGAGTGGTCTGTTTCCTGGATCTGGGTGTCTCTTTCTTTTTTCGCATTAGGCAAGTTTTCAGCTCTTACTTCATTAAATAAGTTTTCTTCCCCCTTTTCTTTTTCTGGGATTCCTATAATGAAAATGTTATTATGCTTGATGATGTCATTGAGTTCCCTTAATCTCTTCTCATTTTTTATAAGTTTTCCTTTTTTACTTTTAAACTTGGTTGCTTTTTATTACCCTGCCTTCCAGATTGATGATTTGTTCTTCTAATCTGCTACTGATTCCCTTAGTGTATTTTTTATTTCAGTATACGCAGTATGGAGGTTAAAGCAGTAAAATCAATTATATTTACAAAAATCAGCCAAGGGATTCATGAAGTAAAAGGATATGAAGGATGAAATCATATACATAAAATGTAAGGGGGGGAGTAAAGATTTAGTGCTTTTAAAATGGGTTCAAACTTAAGTGACCATTAGTTTAATATAGTCTGCAATATGCATAAGATATTATATATGAACCTAACATAACCACAAATCAAAAACCAATAATAGATACAAAAAATGAAGAGGAATCCAAGCAAAGCACTAGAGAAAGCTATCAAACCACAAAGGAAGAGAGCAAAAGAAGTACACAGAGAAACTATAAGAACAGCCATAAAACAAGTAACAAAATGACAATAAGTACATACCTATCAATTATTACCTTAAATGTAAATGGACTAAATGCTCCAGTCAAAAGACAAGGGATGACTAAATGGATTTTAAGAAGGAGACTCACTTCAGACCTAAAGACACATGCAGAGTGACAGTGAAGGGAAGAACATTTTTCATGCAAATTAAAGCAAAAAGAAAGCTGGGGTAGCTATATATATATATATATATATATATATATATATATGACAAAATAGACTTCAAAACAGAGACTGTAATGAAAGACAAAAAAGCAAAAAAGGACGCTGGGAATGACACAACAAGATGATATAGCAATTGTAAACATTTATAATGCACCAAACATGGAAGCACCTAAACACATAAAGCAACTATTACTAGAAATAGAGGAGGAAATTGGCAGTAACACAATAATAGTAGGGGACGTTAACCCCATTTACATCAATGGATAGATCTTGCAGACAGAAAATCAAGGAATCGGTGGCTTTGAAGGGCATGTTAGACCAAGTGGACCTAATAGATATGTTTGTAACATTCCATTCATAAAACAACAGGATGCACATTCTTAAGTGCACATGAAATAGATCACATGTTAGGCCAACAAAACAAGTCTCAATAAGATTTAAAAATTTGAAACCATCTTTTCTGACTATAACAGTGTGAAACTGGAGATCAACCCAAGAAGAAGTTTGGAAAGAACACAAATACATGGAAGCTAAATAGCATACTACTAAACAATGAATGGGTCATCCAAGAAATCAAAAAAGAAATGAAAAAAATAGGCAAAGGACAATGAAAACACAATGGTTCAAAAACTTTGGAATGCAGTAAAAGCTGTTCTAAGAGGGGGGATTATAGCAATACAGGCCTACCTCAAGAAATAAGAAAAATTTCAAACAACCTGACTTTACACTGAAGGGAGCTTGAAAAAGAACAAAGCCCAAAACCAGTAGAAGGAAGGAAGTAAAGAATATAGCAGAAATAAATAGCAAAAAAGTAGAATAGATTAGTGAAACCAGGAGTGGTTCTTTGAAAAGATAAACAAAATTGATAAACTTTTAGCTAGAGTCATCAAGAAAAAAAGGGGACCCAAGTAAGTCAGAAATGAAAGAGAAATCAACACCACAGAAATGCAAGATTGTAAGAGAATATTATGAAAAATTACATACAAATTAGACAACCTAGAGGAAATCAACAAATTTCAAGAAACCTATAACCTTTCAAAACTGAATCAGGAATAAAGAGAAAAGTTGAACAGACCAGATACCAGCAATGAAATTGAATCAGTAATCCAAAAACTCCTGAGAAACAAAAGTCCAGGACCAGATGGCTTCACAGGTGAACTCCACCAAATGTTTAAACTATTCCAGAATATTCCAAAAAGTAGAAGAGGAAGGAAAGCTTCCAAATTCATTCTACAAAGCCAACATTACCCAGAGACTAAAACCAGGTAAAGATACCACAATAAAACTACAGGATAATATCTCTGATGAACATAGATGTAAAAATCCTCAATAAAACATTAGCCAACTGGGGCACCTGGGTGGCTCAGTCAGTTAAACATCCGACTTTGGCTCAGGTCGCGTTTCATGGGTTCAAGGCCCATGTTGGGCCCTAGCCTGACAGCTCAGAGAGCCTGTAGCCTGCTTTGGATTCTGTGTCTCCCTCTGTCTCTGCCCCTCCCTTCTCTCTCTCTCTCAATTTCTCTCTCTCTCTCTCAAAAATAAACATTAAAACTTTTTTTTAAATATTAGCAAACCAAATCCAGCAATATATTTTAAAGAATTATTTACCATGATCAAGTGGCATTTATTCCAGGAATGCCAGGGTGGTTCAGTATTCACAGTCCACATGATGCATCTTATTAACAAGAGAAAGGATAAAAATCTTTTGATCATCTGAATAGATGCAGAAAAAGCATTTGACAAAGTATAGCATCCATTCATGATAAAGACTCAACAAAATATGTTTAGAGGGAAAAATACCTCAACATAATAAAGTCCATATATGAAAAACCCACAGCTAACATCATCCTCAATGGTGAAAAACAGAGCTTTTCCTTTAAGATCAGGAACAAGACAAGGATGTTCTCTTACCACTTCTATTCAGCATGGTACTGGGAGTCCTAGCCAGAGCAATCAGATGAGAAAAAGAAAAGGCTTCCAGATTGGTAAGGAAGAAGTAAAATTTTCATTATTGGCAGATGACATGATACTATATGTAGAAAAACCCTAAAGAATCCAACAAACTGGGGCGCCTGGGTGGCTCAGTCAGTTAAGCGTCCGACTTCGGCTCAGGTCATGATCTTGCAGTCCATGAGTTCGAGCCCTGTGTCACGCTCTGTGCTGACAGCTCAGAGCCTGGAGCCTGTTTAAGATTCTGTGTCTCCCTCTCTCTGACCCTCCCCCGTTCATGCTCTGTCTCTCTCTGTCTCAAAAATAAATAAAGGTTAAAAAAAAAAAAAAAGAATCCACCAAACTAACTACAAAAATAACTGATGAAAACTGATGAATGAATTGAGTAAAGTCACAGGATACAAAATTAATAAAAATCTGTTGAATTCCATTACACTAATAATGAAGTAGCAGAAGGAGGAATTAAGAAAATAATCCCACTTACAATTGTACTAAAAAGAATAAATATCTAAGAATAAACTTAGCCTAGGAGATTAAAGACCTGTACTCTTAAAACTATTAAACATTGGTGAAAGAAATTGAAGATGACATAACAGATGAAAAGGTATACTGTACTCATGGATTGGAAGAAACAATATGGTTAAAATGTCTATACTACACAAAGCAATCTAGAAATTTAAATCTTTATAAAAACATCAACAACATTTTCCACAGAACTAGAGCAAATAATCTTAAAATTTGTATGGAACCACAAAAGACCCCAAGTTGCCAAAGCATCGTAAGAGTAGGGGCATCTGGGTGGCTGAGTTAATTAAGTCTCTGACTCAATCACACCTCAAGTCTTGATCTCAGAGTCATGAATTCAAGCCCCAAGCCTACCTGAAAAAACAAACAAACACAGAAAACAAACAAACAAAAAACAAATATAGAGGTATCACAATCTCAAATTTTAAGATATACAACAAAATACAGTAATCAAAACAGTATTGTACTGGCAGAAAAACAGACGCTTAGATTAACGGAAAGGAACAGAGATCCCAGAAATAAACCCATACATATATGGTCAATCTACAATGAAGGAGGCAAGAATATATATATTTATATATTCTCACCTATATATATGTATACATGTATTCATATATGTACACCTACACACACACACACACACACACACACACACACACACATACCATATAAAATGGAGAAAATACCATCTTTTCAACTAATGGTGCTGGGAAAACTCGACCACTTTTTTACATCATAATACAAAAATAAACTCAAAATAGATTAAAGACCTAAATGTGAGACCTGAAACCATAAAACTCCTCTAAAATATAGGCGGTAAGTTCTCTGATATCAGCCATAGCAATCTTTTTTCTAGATACGTCTTCTTAAGCAAGGGAAACAAAAGCAAAATTAAGCTATTGGAACTACACCAAAATAAGCTTTTGTACAGTGAAGGGAACCATCAACAAAACAAGACAGCCTCCTGAATGGGAGAAAATATTTGCAAATGCTATATCTGATAAGGTGTTAATATTTAAAGTATATCAAGAATTTACACTAAACACCAAAAAGCAAATAAGCCAAAAATGGGCAGAGGACTTCATTAGATATATAGATGGCCAACAGATACATGAAAAGATGCCCAACATCACTAACCATTAGGGAAATGTAAATTTAAAAGCCATAATGAGATATCATCTTATACCTGTCATAATGACTAAAATAAAAAACACAAGAAATAAATGTTGGTGAGGATGTGGAAAAAAAAGGAACCCTGTGCACTGTTGCTGGGGGTGCATGCAAGTGCAGCCACTGTGGAAGACAGTATGGAGGTTCCTCAAAAAACTCAAAGTAGACTTCCATATGATCCAGTAATTCCCCTATTGGATATTTACACAAAGAAAATGACACTAATTCAAAAAGATATATACACCCATATGTTTATTGCAGCATCATTTACTATAGCAATGATATGAAAGCAACCTAAGTGTGCACTGATAGATGAATGGGTAAAGAAGTGTTATATATGTATATACATTGGAATATTACTCAGCCATAAAAAAAAGAATTAGTTCTTCCATTTGCAACAACATGGATGGACCCAGAGGGTATAATGGTAAGTGTGATAAGTCAGTCAGAGAAAGATATACCATAACATCTCACTCATGTAAAATTTAAGAAACTTAAATAAATAAAAAAGAAACTAAAAAACAGACTCTTAAATACAGAGAAAAAAGTGGTTGTCAGAGGGGAAGTAGGTGAGGAGATGGGTAAAATAGATAAAGGAGGTTACGTGTATACTTATCATTATGAACAGTGAGTAATGTATAGAACTGTTGGATCATATTGTACACCTGAAACTAACATTGTAAATTCTACTTTAATAAAAAAAATTGTTTTTAAAAAACAACCAAAAAAGTATTCTTTATTAAAGAATACCTAATGGAAGATAGGGTATTAAAAGATAATTTCCAAATTGAGAGAATATATTTTAGAATATATAAGACCTAAAATGCCTGTCCAGAGTGTGTCAGAATTCTTAAGACTCAATAGGCAAAGACAGAAAGCCCCGTTTAAAAATGGCCAAAGACTTGGATGTGGTTTTTGGAAAAGTGGAAATCCAAATGGCTAATAGACAAATGAAAAACTTATTTCATTTTATTTAATAAAACCTAATTATTATTAATTAGGAAGATGTAAGTTAAAACACAATAAAGTGTTTTCATATTAACAATATTGTTTTATGTTCTCAGTGTTACTCTTCTTTTATCATTGATTTTTATTACCTATTATTTCTCCCTTAAACCACCCATCAGATACATATATGGTTTTAAGTACAGTCCCACATCATAATATGCAAATGTAAATTTATCATGCATATAATAATGTTAGGATCATATTTATAAAATATTCAAACGTTTTGCTGAAGCACTTGAGCAAGTTTATGAAAATTCTAACTTGGTGGCTCTTTCTGTTCGTGGTCATCTTTCTTCTTACAGGTTCATTTTTAAAATAATTCAAATGGTGTTTATGGTTCTCAGCTTTATTTTTAAAACATAAAATCCCTTAATTGTAAAATTAGGTCCTTAAAGATTTGGTGTAACTATACTTGTTTGGACATTACTTTCCAGTGGTCAGGACATTGCTAAAGTGTATATATCCCGTTTCCTTATGTGATTTAGCATTTTAGAGTTTAATTACATTAGTACCTATGTTCATTGAGTAGAATGGCAGTTGCATTGCTGGCACATTACAGTTACTGTTATTGCTGCACAAGTATAAAACAAATTTCTAGAAGTTAAACGTTAGTGATGGTACTTTACTGAAATTGAAGATTGTTTGGGCAGGTGGGATGGGACTTGACTATGAAGCTATGTAGGAATTTAGAATAAGGAGCAGTTGCAATTCTTACAAAGTGGTGTGATCAAAAGATGATTTAATAAGGTTTAATCTAACAGAGGCAATAGCATAGGTCAGAGTAGGTCAGAAATTGAGTTTAAAACTCATTTCTAATAATCAAGGGTGAAATGAAATGCTGAGCCAAAGGGACTTTTTCTTTTCAACACACATTCATTAACAACTGATTATGTTCTAGCCTTTATGAGAATGAAAAAAAATGCCAAATTGGGCAGAGATTTAAAAAAAAAATTTTTTTTTAATGTTTATTTTTGACAGAGACAGAGCATGAGCAGGGAGGGGCAGAGAGAGAGAGGGAAACACAGAATCCCAAGCAGGCTCCAGGCTCTGAGCTGTCAGCACAGAGCCCAAAGCAGGGCTCAAACTCACAGACCGGGAGACCATGACCTGAGCTGAAGTCGGATGCTCAACCGACGGAGCCACCCAGGTGCCTCAAGGGCAGAGATATTAAAGAAACGAGTCATAGTACTGGTGTGATAGAAATAGAAACACTTAACAAATAAAAACTGGGAGGAAACAATATTGAGATCAGATTTGGAAATGTGTTGATGTCATGTTTTGTATTTATGTAAAATGTCTTTTATCCTCTCTCTAAATACTAGCGATGATAAGAAAGCCTCAGATGTAGATTTTAGTATTTAGTATAGAAGGGAGAACTAAAACTGGGAAAATGATTGAACTTTTAAGGCACAGAAAAACAGAAGAGGAAAACAAAAGAGAAAAGAATGTCCACTAGTAGTTACTAGGAGAAAAAAAATAGATGTAGTTATGTATAGTTTTACTTGAAGAAGACAAGAAAGTAAATGGTTTCTGGGATCATGATCTACAAAGGGACATATTCTGTCTCAACTTTAATTTTTCTTTACGTTGGTTTCTTACTTTTTCTAAGGTCATATTCATCCTTAAAAACTTTACTTAAATGTTCACCCCCTTCCAGCATTGAGATTGCAACTCATATTGATATAAATAAGAGGTGAGAAAGTTGAAGCACCAAGTGTTCTTTCTAGAAGCTTGGCTGAGGAGAACCCTTCCCTTCCTGTTTCAACTCCCTCTCTCATTCTCACCAGTATGAATTATAGATAAATGTATACTTCTGAAATGTAAATGTCTGAAAGACATTTTATTAAAGTGTATTATTTTTTATAAATATTATAGACATGTTTCTGTATCAGTAATATATATAAATATGTATTTTGTTCCTTCTAAGTCTTTTGTTTTGGAGTGTTTCAAACCTTTGGAAAAGTTGCAAGAATAATACAGTGAACACAAGTATACCCTTCACCTAGATTCAACAGTTGTTATTAACATCTTATCACAATCACTTTGTGTATCTATATAAACATTTATAGATGTATATATTTGCATTTTCTGAACCATTTGAGAGTTGTAGACATTATGCCACTTTACCATTAAATATATTATCCCGTATTTCCTAAAAACAAGTGCATTCTCCTATATAACCATAATTATCAAACACAGGAAGTTTAGCATTGATAGAATGTTATTATCTAATATATAGGGCATATTTAGATTTCCCCAACTGTCTTAATGTCCTTTATAACTTCTTTTTACTTTATTTTTTTTTGATAACCAGCTCTAACCAATGATTATACATTGCTTTTAGAATTTTATATTTTAATGTTCTTTCATTTAGACAAGTTCCTCAGCCTTTTTTTTTTTTTTTCATGACACTGACATTTTTGCAGCATCTAGGTTAGTAATTTTGTAAAATGTCCTTCAGTTTAGGTTTGCCTGGTATTTCCATATGATTAGTTTCAGTTTAATTTTTTGGCAGAAATATTACATAGGTGATATTATACATTCTTCACTACATTACCTCAGGAAACATAATGATGTCAGTTCTAGAATTGGTCATTTGGTTTTCAAGATGTGTACCATTGTAAAGGTACCTTTTTCTGTTTGTAATTTGTAAGTGATCTCTGGAGTGACAGTTTGAAACTGTGTTCCCCAGCAGTCTTCACTCAATGTTTTAGCCTCCATTGATGATTTTTGCCTGAATTAATTATTACTCTGGTGATTATATGATGGTAATTTTTCTCCATTCCCTTTATGTTAATTATTTAGCATTCTTCTGTAAAAAAAGAACTTTCTTCTCCACTCCATTTTACTTACTTACTTATATATTTATAGTGTCAGTGTGGATTCTGGAATGGATGCCTTTTCATTCCTGTCATTATTCATTTTGTTGTTCAAAATGTCTCCAATCTGGTCAGATTAGACCTCTCTCAAGATGACTCGTGTACCACTGATATATCCCCATCTCTTTAGCACTTTTCATACTTCATGACACAAGATGCTTTGCCCCTCTCTTTTTTCTTAGATGTCTGTTTTTTTCACTACCTTAACCAGGTCTTCCTGGTTCTATCCTTGATCTCTTAATGACTTTGTTATCTTGTATTATCTTGTATGCAAGTGAGAGAATCTGGTCCCAGGTCTTTATCATTAATTGTATGCTAATGACTTTCCAGTGTCTTTGTGGGGATCTAGCAGTATATAACTAGTCTATTGGATTTTCCAGCTGTCTGTCTTCTTCCACAGGCATCTCATTTATATATATTCTGTCTCCATTTTTAAAAAAAGGGACTTATCCCAAATTTGTTTCCTATATTTCCTGATTTTGGTTGGATGCCTCAGGACTCTTTATTAACTTCTAACTCCTAACATGCAGTTTGTCACTACATCCTATCTGTCCTTTCCTATTAATTCCTACTGTCTTACATTGGTTCTAGCCTGAATCATCTCTCCATGTGGTTTGTATACTTGGTTCTTGGCTCTAGTTTATTCTCTTTCTAGTTTTCCTCTTGTCAGAGTAGTCTTCCTCCTTCCTTTCTCCTTTCTTCCTTTACTTCCTAGCAAGTAAGGGAATTTACTATAAATCCAAGAAACAGTGCTTGCTTACAGGCAAGTCTTTATATGAAACTTCAAACACTGACTTTGCATTTCTGTACTCCTATCTTTGGTGTACTTTTCCTCTATGTTAGCCTCATTTTCAGTCAGGCTTTCTCCGTGAGGTTGCAATGATGGTACAGACAGTTTCAGGCTTACATGATTTTCAAAGTAAATGATCCCAAGGAAAAGAATGTATCCCTCAAATTTCTAAACTATACATTTGACCATTTCTGTATTTCTTCTTAATGCTATTCAGTGCTTCTCCCCTGCCCAAGATAAAATTCAAATTCCTTGGCAAATAATATTTAATGGTTTGGTTCCTACATACCCGTCAGTCTTCATTGTGACACTGCTTTCTGATTTAAAATTTATACTCCGTTAATACCAAGTTGCATGTGTTCCTTCTGCCTAAAATATCTTTTCATATGGTTTGCTTGCCAAACTCTCTTTCATCCTTTAGCTTGCAAAACCTAATTCAAATATTACTCCCTTGGAAAAAATCTTTGATAGCTTTTATTGTTATTGACTCCAGAAAAATGACTTTTCTACCTTTGTGCCTCATATGTGCCTATCTTTAACTCTTACACTGAAATGTAATAAATTTGTTTATAAATATTTCTTATCCCCTTTTTGAGCAAGGCAAGGTGTAAACTTGTAAAAAAAACCAAAAATTTAGTTGCAGATTGGGTAGTTCATGAGTCTTCCTGCTGAGAACTAGGAAAGTTGGTTTGTTTTTTTTTTTAAATCTTTGTGAAGGCACAGTAGAACTAACAGTGTAGAAAGAATTGTGTGGTCAAAGTCTGGAAGAAGGAAATCTAAAGAAGACTGCCATCAGGGTCTGCATTTCCCTAGAGTCATCTGTCAGTTCCAGAAGAAGCAACTGAGAAGCTGAAAAGAGATTAAACATACACACACACAACTTGTGGGACTAGGGTGACAGAAATTGGAATTCAGAAACCAGAGGGGGACCTCTAGCAAACCTTTTAGGCTTTGGGAACTCTAAAGGGCTACTTTTCAGAAATTAGGGTGAACTGGAAAAGATCTGCTATCAGTAGGATCAGCTTCTAATAATTTTAATCTTTTATTGAGCCAATATTCTGATGTGTCTAGCCATTTGACTGAAGCAAACAAATCCTTTCTGGAGGAAAATAGCATTCTAGACCTCAGATTTTTAATAATGTCTGCCTCTCAAAAAAATCAGGCATATAAGAAGACAAGATGATGTGATAGAAAAAAAAAAAAAAACAACAAAAAATAGACCCATAAAGATTCAGATAACTATCAGACAGGTCTTAAGTTAGCTATTGTTAATATTATTTAAAAAACCCCAAAGATGGAGAATTTAAGCAGAGAACTAGAAACTTTAAAAAAAGAACCAAGTAGAGGGGTGCCTGGGTGGCTCGGTTTAGCCTCCGACTTTCTGCTTAGGTCATGATCTCACAGTTGGTGAGTTCCAGCCCCACATCATGCTCTGCTGACAGCTCAGAGCCTGGAGCCTGCTTTGGATTCTGTGTCTCACTGTCTCTCTGTCCCTCCCCCACTGTCCCCACCTCAAATATTTAAAAAAAAAAGAGAGAAAAAAAGAACCAAATAGACATTCCAGTAATGAAAAATATAATAACTGAGTGCAGTGAATTGGCTTAACAGTAGAGGTAAACTCAGAATTACTAAAGTAGAAGATAGGTCAAAAGACTCCAGAGTGAAGTCTCGAACAAAAAGATGGAAAATACAGAAAAGAGTATGAAAGACATAGGAGATACAGTCAAAAGGTCTAACATATACTCTGTTGGCTTCTCAGAGGAGAGAAGAGAAAGCAGAAATAATAATTGAAGAGATTATGGTTGACATTTTATCAAAACTAATGAGGGATAATTTAAGAAGTCCTAAGAACTCCACAAAGAATATAAATTCAAGGAAAACCACATGAAGGCCATCATTGTAAAACTGCTGAAAACAAAAGCCAGAGAAAAAAGATTACTTAAAAAGCTACAGATTTTAAAAAATAAGACTTAGAACTACTCAGCAGAAGTAATGGAATCCAGGAGATAATGGGATGATATAATCACAATACTAAAAGGGAACTAAAGGTAAATCATTGAATTGTACACTTAAAATAAGTACATTTTGTGGTATATGAACTATATCTCAGTGAATCTGTTTAAAAATGAAGGTAGCATGGGGCACCTAGGTGGCTCAGTTGGTAAAGCATCTGACTTCGGTTCAGGTCATGATCTCATGGTTCATGAGTTCAAGCCCCACGTTGGGCTCTGGGCTGACAGCTCAGAGCCTGGAGCCTGCTTGGGATTCTGTGTCTTCCTCTCTCTCTGCCCCTACCCTGCTCATGCTCTGTCTCTCCCAAAAATTAAAAAAAATAAAAAAAAACATTAAAAGAATGAAAAAAAAATGAAGGTAACATAATTTCAGACACATCAAAACCAAGAGAGTTTATTTTCAGATCTGCTTTAAAGAAAATATTAAATGGAGTTTTTTAGGCATAGGAGATATAGTCAAAAGATTTTGAAAATTATTCTAGAAAGAAGCTTGAAGATACACAAAAGAATGAAGAGCAATAATACGTTTGTGGATTTAAATAGATATTGACACTAAACAAAGCTGGTGTAAGTCTAAGTGGATTTTTAGGGCAAAAAGATATATTAGGGGTACCTGGGTGGCTCAGTTGGTTGGGTGACTGGCTCTTGACTTCTGCCCAGGTCATGATCTTACCGTTTGTGGGGTCACTATTGGCATGAAGCCTGCTTGAGATTCTCTCTCCCTCTCTCTTTCTTTCTCTCTCTCTTTTTTAATGTTTATTTTTGAGAGAGAGAGGGAGACAGAGTGTGAGTGGGGATGGGGAAAAGAGAGAGGGAGACACAGAATCCAAAGCAGGCTCCAGGCTCTGAGCTGTTAGCATAGAGCCTGATGCGGGGCTCAAACCCACGAACTGTGAGATCATGACCTGAGCTGAAATTGGATACTTAACCTACTGAGCCACCCAGGCACCCCATCTCCCTCTCGCTTTCTGCCCCTCCCCAGTTCATGCTCTCTTTCTCTCTCAAAACAAATAAACCTTAAAAAAATAATTCAATATAAAAAGGGTCATAACTATGAATAGTTTAGTTGTCCCAGAAAATACAATAGTTCTAAGTTTGTATGCACCTAATAACATAGCATCAAAATACATAAGACAAAAATTGACGGGTACAAAAAGATAAATTTATAATCACAGTGGGAGATTTTGAAACACCTTTCTTATCAAGAAAGGTGCAAGATGTAGCAAGATAAAAAAATATCAGGTTGTAGAAAAGGCAAACAGTGCAGTTAAGAAACTGCTTAATTGACATAAGTGAAATACTGCAGCAACATCTGTAGAATACACGTTTTGTTCAAGTGCACATGGACCTTGTACCATACACAAAGAATCAATTCTAGATATATTACAATTCTAAATATGAAAGGCAAAATAATAAAATTTCTAGAAGATAAGATACTATATGGTATTTCAGTAGGGAAAGATTTCTGTGTATGTGCTTTGCTATTTGTTTTTATTCCCTCATGCTTCCCAAACTTTTTAACAATAGGATATGTTAATTTCATATTCAGATGAAAAATTATAAAGGTAAGATATACAGCATCTTTAAAAAGGGGAAAGATTTCTTAAACAGGAAATTACAAAAGGAAATAACTTACAAAATATACTACATTAAAAATAACTTTTTTTCACCAGAAGACACCATAAAAAAGTGAAAAGGCAAGTTCCTCTTTCCACAGAGTGAAAGAAAACATTTACAACATTTTATAAAGAGCTCTTAAAAATCAATAAATGAAAGAAATATATAGAAAAATGAGTAATAGAATTGACTAGCCACCTCACAAAAGAGGCTATCCAAATAAAATATATTAAGGGTTTTTAGCATTATAGTAATTAGATAGATGCAAATTAAGACCACAGTGAGATTACACATAGATTTAGCAGAGTGGCTACATATTTAAAGTTTTTGAATTTTTGTTTTGAGATACAGATTTATAGGAAGTTGGAAAAATAGTACAGAGAGGTCTAGTGTACTGGACCAGTTCTCTCCAAAATTTATATTTTACATAATTGAAGAACAACGTTAAAACCAGGAAATTGACATTTCTTACAAATGTGTGTGTATAGTGTTATGTCATTTTATCACGTGTAGACTCATGTGAGTACTATCACATTCATGACAACTATTTTATCACCACACAGATCTCCCTTGTGCTATTAGACTCGTGTTCATGTGCCTCCACTCCACTATTCCTAACCCCTAGTAACCACTAATCTGTTCTTCATCTCTATAATTTTGTCATTTTGAGAATTGTCTATAATAGAATCATAGAGCATGTGACTTTTTGAGATTGATTTAAAAAAAAAAATTTTTTTTAAGTTTATTTATTTTTGAAGGGGAGAGAGAGCATGAGCCGGGGAAGAGCAGAGAGAGAGAGATACACAGAATCCAAAGCAGGCTCCAGGCTCTGAGCTGTCAGCAGAGCCCGACGCGGGGCTCGAACTCACTAACCGCAAGATCGTGACCTGAGCAGAAGTCAGATGCTTAACTGACTCAGCCACTCAGGTGCCCCTGAGATTGATATTTTCTAATCATAATGCCCTTGGGGTCCATCCAAGTTGTTGTGTATACCCATAATTGGGTCCTTTTTTAGAATGGCTACATATTTTTAAACTGACAATATCAAGTGTTTGATGAGGCTATAGAGCAATAGGAGGGTCAATATACTGCTAGTGTAATGTAAATAGGTACAACCACTGTGAAAAAGTATTTGGCATTTTCTACTAACGTTGAAGCATACCACCTTATTCAACAATTCCAGTCATAGTAAACATTCAATAAAACATGTGTCTATGTCACCAAAAGAAGTGTTTTGTAAAAACATATTTTTAGTAACATTATTTGTAATGGCTATAATCTGTAAAGGAACTGAATGCTCATCAACAGTAAAATTGATTTTTCTTAAATTTTATTTATTTTGAGAGGGAGAAAGTGTGAGTTGGGGAGGGGCAGAGAGAGAGGAAGAGAGAGAATCCCAAACAGTCTCTATACTATCAGTGTGGAACCCCATGGGGGGATTGAACCCACGAACCATGAGATCATGACCCGAGCTGAAGTTGGACGCTTAACCAACTGAGCCACCCAGGTGCCCCAGTAGAATGGATTTTTTTAAATTATGGTGTGATCGTATGATAGAATACCACAGAGCAGGGATAGGCAAATTTTTTGTGTGAAGAGCTATACAGAAAATAATTTTAGTCTTTATGGGTCATATGTTGTGCCAACTACCACTTAACTTTGCAATTGTAGCAATGAAGCAGACATGCAATATATAAGCAAATGGGTGTGGTTGTGTTCCAAAGAAACTTAACAAAAATAGATTTGGCCTTTGGGGGCTGTAGTTTGTTGACCTCTGCTGTAGAGTTACAAACTATAAATGAATCTCATAAACATAATTTTATGTAAAAAAGAAACCATACATTATAATTCCATTTTTATAAAGTTCAAAAACAGGCAAAATGAATCGATAGTACTGAAATCAGCATATTGCTTGTCTTTAGGGAGAAGAAGAGGGTAGTTATAGGAAGGGGTATGAAGGTTACTTCTAGGATGCTAGTAATATCTTTACCTGAATGGTGGTTACACAGGTCTGTTCACTCTTGATTACTCATTTAGATGTATACTTATGATTTATGCACTTCTCTAGTGTGTGTATGTTTAAATGTATGTGTGATGCTTTAATGAATTAGTTTAAAAAATTAAAAACAGAAACATACTGCTTGTGTTCCCATCAGGATAGAACTATATTATTCATCTCTGGCATATGATAATCATAACAGTAAATGTTTTCTTTTAAGTAGTAAGCTCTGTAGCAAGATGGGGACAGTAAGGAATAATGACTGAATTAGCTTGAAGAGCTTATTGAAGACTTTTGGGAAAGCAGTATTGGTATAAGGGCAAAAGCTGAGGCAATCCTTTAAGGCATTTTCATGAAAACAAGATCCTAGTTTAAAAGACTAGCCGGATCTAATGAGTGGTGTGAACTGACAACTATTCATGTTTGAAGGCAAAAGGGAAAGATTGGTTAGCTATTAAGAGCAAGGTACTATGACTATTTTGTAATGATGATATTTAGTTTGGTCCATCTGACAGTTTTATGTTCTTTACCTGCTAAAACCCTCTTTGGATCTTGTTGAGTGATGTAGATGTGATAAAGGGTTTAATTGGAGGAAACTTACAAAACGTAGTAGAGTGCAAGCAGTCTCTCAAACTCTTTTTTTATTTTACAGCTTAGACCAGGCATGAATTGTCTTCATGTACCATGGCCAAATGACCTTACTGGCCTCCACTGGCCTTCACTCTATCCTCTCTCTATATATAGGGCAGGGCTGAGAACATCTAAGTGACTATGTAACCGTTATTAGAAAGGGGAAGCTTCAGGAGCCCAAGGGTCGGGGATAGCCTGTTCTTCCTTTGACAAAGCTCAAAAAACTTTGAGCCTCCTTGCTGCTAACCTTATAAGTGGGGTTTGGAAATGAACCTCCAGGGCCATCTATCTGTCTTTCATCATGTGTTTCCCATTACCAGAAAAGGAAATGAAAACTTCTTGGCCTGGTATAAAAGGTCTTCTAGTAGCCTGTTCCCATTTCCATATTAGGCCTTTTTGTCGCTGATTCTACACAAATTTTCTCAGTAACTGAATTATTTTCTAATAAATGACTGCTTATTCCAAGTTCTTTGCTCACATTACCTGCTTTAGAATGCTTTACCCCTTCTCTAAATTCTCATTCTTTCCCCATCTTTTCTGTGATACTTTCTGATGATGTCAATTCTTACACCAAATATTATCATTTTTCATATGCTGCTAATATTACTAGTTTTTATGTGTACATTTCTTTCTTTCCATCTAACTTGTAAATTCCTTAAGGGTAGGGAACATAGATTACTTGTAATCTCTTTAATACCCTAGCAGTCTTGTGTATAAATGCTCAACAAATAATGATTAGAGTGTATGCTCTTACAATGTATTTTAATTATAAAATATTCAGAATATTTTTGGGTTCTCTGTGCCTCTTAGATTCTGAATATTGTTATTAAGTATAATGCTAGATTCTTTATTAGAACATCTTTTTTATTCTGTTGTAGTTAAACTCATTTTTTGAGGTTGGTATCAATTATTGTTTGTTGGCTACTCTATTAGCCAGTTTAGTAATTAGATTCCTCCATTCTACTTCAGCAAGAAGTTGAGAACTTTAAGAAGCTAAATCTCATTAGTAAAGAGCAGTTTGAAAACCTAACACCTGAACTTCCTTTTGAGCCAAACCAAGAAGTTCCTGTAGCACCTTCACAGTCCAGGCAAGGTATGTAAATCTGCTTTTGTGTGTAATAGTTTCTGAATAGTATTAAAGCAGTTCTAATTTGTTACAAAAGTTTTCCTTTTTTTTTTTAATCTGTGGAAAAAATGTAGGTATTTCATAAAAGACTAGAATTTTAAAACTCAACTTTTGTTTATCCTTTGGTGAATTTCAAAAGATTTTCGAGACTTGAAAGTACACATCATAAATTTGGTAAGACAGCCTTGTAGTAAATGGACAAAGTTGGAATCCCACCTTACTCTTAGTGAACAGGCAGATAATTGCAAGGTGATCTAGGAGTCATCTATTATACCAGTTCCTGCTCAAACTCAGACACTGAAAAGCAGGCAGAATTGGTTTGTTCTTTTTGTGTCTCATTTGGTTTGAGATTATTGGGAATGTTTCTCTTTTAGAAATAAAACTTTTCACTGACTCTCTAATTCCTTAAAATATACTAACATCATTCATTTGTCCTAAAGCCTTAGCTTAGTGTGACCATATAAATACATTTGGGAGATACATAAATTGAATCTGGCATTTTTAGGCAAGTTTAAGTGATTTTATTATAGTCTTTCATGAAGGCAGGTTAAAGAAAAACTTTTGAGAAGTTTCAAATATATGCCAAAATAGAACAAATTGTATAATGTAATGAAACCCCCATGTACCCATTTGCTACTTAATTTCAAATCCAATTTCATTTCATCTCAGCTCCACTCATCCTCTTTACTTGCACTGGATTATTTTGAAGCAAACTTCTAATAATTATTCATATTTTTTTCATTCCTACATATTTATGTATGTGTCCTTAAAAAGAACTCTCTCTTTTAACACATAAATAGCATATTCCATTATCATCTAAAATTAACATTAATTCCTTAATATCAAATATCTATATTTCCTCATTCATCACTTTAAACAGTATCCATGTAATTTTGAACATTCCAAAGGTTGATATGTCTCTTTTAATCTATAGGTTCATAGTAACTTTTTTTTTCCTTGCAGCTTATTGTTGAAGGAACTGGGTTGTTGTATAGAATTTCTTACATTCTGGATTTTGTTCATTGCATCTCCATGGTTTCATTCAACCTGTTTTCTGGTCCTGAATTTTCTATAATTGTTATTTTGATACAGAGGCTTGATCAGATTGAGGTTTAAAATTTTGCAGGAATATATCATAGGTAATTATTGAATACTTCTATCAGGAGGTGCATAATGTTCAGTTGTCTCTCTTTTTGTGGCCTTAATAGCCATTTATAATCATTGCTTTTATGTCACAGGGGGCTGAAAAATGGTGAGGATCCTGTTTGTATCATTGCTTCTTAAATTTGGTAGATAGGATATTTCCATAAAGAGAAATCCCCTTTCTCTTTATATCTCTATATATCTCTATATTTATCCTGAGATAGAGTTCTTACAGGAAAAAGAATAAATGCTCAATTTTTTCCCTTCTCTGTTTTTCAAAATAATGAGCTGGTTCCCTAACATCTTTTCATTGGTCACCAATGAGCTTTGTTTTGTTTTGTTTTTCTTTTTTTAATTTTGTTTTTAAATTATTATTACGACTTCATAAATGCATTTAGATAGGTTTCACTCTATTATAATTATTCTTACTGATACTTTTACCACTTACCGGTTTATTGGCTTTTAGCTCCAAATCCACCTTTTGTTGCTTTCTTCTGTGATAGTGGAGTTGGACCACTAACTTTCTTTGCCAGCTGGCATGATGATAAGTTTTGTCAGTACCTGAGTTGTTACTGAGTTGGTTATTATTTCTAGAGCTTGGAATTTTTTTTTTTTTAAGAAAAATACATTATAAATCCGTGTTGACATTTTCTGTTCAACTTTAGGATTAAAGGTTTTAATTTTAATTTGTTTTAAATTAAATTTGTTTTAATTAAAAGGTTTTGATTTGATTTTGTATTTGTACACTTTTTACTTAAGTGAAAAAAAATTGTTCCTAACCACAGTAGCAGAATTATTTATGTATTTGTCTATCCTTTGATAAAACAGTTTTAGAATAATAATATTACTTTACACTTAAAAAATTTATACTGAAAAAAATTTAAGTTCTTACAGTATTCCACTAATACTGTATGTATGTGGAATATTTTAAAATAATATTACTTTATACTTTATCCTTAAAAAACTTCATACTTAAAAAAATTTATGTTCTTACAGTATTTCATTAAGTATGTGGAATGTGAACATGTTTCATGAAACATGAAAAAAGGTTAACATAAGTATAAAAATAGTAAAAGAAACATTAAGTGAAATTCATATAGAGGAAAATGAAATAGTCAGTAAATATGAAAAGATGCTCTCAACAATAGCTGAATTATGGAAAGAGCCTAAATGTCCATCAACGGATGAATGGATCAAGAAATTGTGGTTTATATACACAATGGAATACTATGTGGCAATGAGAAAGAATGAAATATGGCCTTTTGTAGCAACTTGGATGGAACTGGAGAGTGTTATGCTAAGTGAAATAAGTCATACAGAGAAGGACAGATTCCATATGTTTTCACTCCTATGTGGATCCTGAGAAACTTAACAGAAAACCATGGGGGAGGAGAAGGAAAAAAAAATGGTTAGAGAGGGAGGGAGCCAAAACATAAGAGACTCCTAAAAACTGAGAACAAGCTGAGGGTTTATGGGGGGTGGGAGGGAGGGGTGGGTGGGTGATGGGTATTGAGGAGGGCACCTGTTGGGATGAGCACTGGGTGTTGTATGGAAACCAATTTGACAATAAATTTTATATTAAATAAATAATAATAAAATAAAATAAAATAAAGATGCTCTCCTCTTTCCTTTGTTGAAATTTGACAATTAAAACCACAATGATATACCATATTATATGCCAACAGTTTCACTTCAAGAGAAATTCTTGCAGATGTTTACCGAAAGAACATTTATAGTAACATTGTTCATAATAGAAAAAATACAAATGAAAATACCCATTTCTGGTAGATTATAAGATGTGATATATTCATAGAGATGAAAAATATACAGCAGTGGAAAATGAAAGAACTAAGGCTACGTGTGACAAAATGGTTAATCTTAGAAATAGAACATATATAAAATAAACTAGTCACAAAGGAGTTCACTGAATCTAATATCATATAAAATATAAAATTCATGGGTACATGCATAGCACAAAGAATCTATGAATAGCAAGAGGAATTGTTAATACAAAAATTTAATATAGTGGTTTACTCCTGAGAGAAGGGGAGAATCCCATTTGGAAGGTCTGCACATAGGCTTGCCTACATCTGGAGTATGTGTTGATCTGGTTGGTGGGTGTGTGGGTATCAACTCTTGTTTCTTTAAAACTTTGCCTTCCTAGGTTATAAGTGAGTAAACACTTTAAATCTCAGATATTTACACAAAGGTTTTTTTGAATACAGTGTTCTTGGAAAGCTAGAATTTTTCCATACTTAATTTCTTGTTCTCAGTTTATAAATCATCTCTGTTTTAAAATTTATATATACATTCACTGATCTTTATGTGCCATAACTTCCAATTTTAAAGAATAGGAACAAAAAATAAAATTTAGCCAAAATTAAGAAGATAGAATCAATCCAATATTGCTATGATTAAAAAAAAAAGTTGAATAGATTAACTTTCAGTTTGAAAAATAATTACAGGGCACCTGGGTGGCTCAGTCGGTTGAGCATCCGACTTCAGCTCAGGTCATGATCTCGCGGTTCGTGGGTTCGAGCCCTGCAACAGGCTCTGTGCTGGCAGCTCAGAGCCTGGAGCCTGCTCTGGATTCTGTGTCTCCCTCGCTGTCTGCCCCTCCCCCACTCACACTCGGTTTCTCTCTCTCTCTCTCTCTCTCTGTCTCAGAAATAAATATTGGGGAAAAATTTTTTTAAAGAAAAATAATTATGGATGGATTTAAAGAAAATTCAGCTTTATCCTGAGTAGAGTATATGGAAAGCTTGAAAGGTTTAAAGGGTGGGAAATGCTGTAAAATAATGATATTAATAAAAGACCTGCTATTGCCACTATAAAATAGAATTTAAGGTATAAGAAAGGTGTTTGTTTTTACTGTCTTCAATAATTATCTTCCTGTTTATCCCATATACCTGATCTAAACAGCCCTCTGCTCCTCATACACTAAATCAGCTTTTGATAGTGCCTCCAGATCTCTCCATGTTAAAGAGGAATCAAATCAATCCTCATCTTATCTAACATCAACATTGGATCAATTATGTTCTGTCTTGAAACACATTCTTCTCCCTAGGCACTATTTACTTAGCTTTCTTTCGACTTCATGGAGTCTTTTTGCTAGTTCTTCCCCATTTCCCCAAGCTTTGGGAGATTTAGGGCTCAGACTTCACATTTCTTTCTTATCCTCAATGACTCCTCAGTATTTAGTCCCACGGTTTTAAATAGCATCAATTATACTAATGAGTGTCAAATTTGTATGTATAGATAAGACCTCTATCCTATAGTCCATATAAATATCCAACTGTGTAGTCAAGAGTTTCACTTGGATATTTTATAAACATGTCAAATTTCATATGTCCAAAATCCTACCCAGGTCTGAATTTTCAACCCTTTTCCAAGGACTTTTCCCAGATTTCCACATCTTGGTAAAAATATTAACTCCATTTTGTAGTGGTACAGGTAAAAAAAAAAAAATCTTGGTGTCATCCTTGATCTTTCTTATTAAACCTCTGTATCTTATTCATTGGCAGATTCTATCCATTACCCCTTAAAATATATGCAGAACCTAACGACTTTTCACCTTCTCTACTTCTGTCACCTGGTAAAAACTACCATCATTTTCCCATTGGTTAATTTTAATAGCTCCTATCCTGCCACCCTTCTTTCATTCTGACCACGTTACAAGGATCCAGAGTTATCTTTTTTATTTCCTTTTTAACAAATTAAGTATAATTTATATTCAGCAAGTTTCATACTTTGTATGTACAGTTTTGGGAATTTTGACAGGTGCACACAGTTAAGTAGATGCTACCTACTTGAAGCACAATTCCCATTACACTCCACAGATTCTCCCATGCCTCTTTGTAGTCAACCCCATGCCTAGCTTTTTTGGCAGCCTATTTTCTAGTTTCTACCCCTAGATTTGAGCTTTTACCAGAATATATATAAATAAAATCATATAGAATATAGCCTTTTGAGTCTGGCATCTTTCATTTAGCATAATGCATTTGAAATTCATATTTTTGTGTGCTGTTCCTTTTTATTAGTAAGTAGTATTCTGTTTCATTGGATGTAAGCAGTTAGTTGAAGGACACGTAGGTTGTTTTTTAATTTTTGGTGATTATGAATAAAGCTGATATCCATATTTGCTTACAAATTTTTATGTGAATGTAAGTTTTCATTTCACCTGGGTAAATGCTTAGGAGTGGGATTGCTGGGTCTTATGGTAAGTGTATGTTTAAGAAATGCCTGTTTTCCAAAGTGGCTCTGTCATTTTGTACTCCTACCAACAATCCATGATGGTTCCAGTTGCTCCACATCCTCATTAGCACCTGGTATTGTTAATTTGTTGTTGCTATTGTTGTTGTTGTTGTTTTAATTTGTCATTCCTATAGATATGTAGCAGTATCTCATTGTGACTAACAGTGTTGAGCATCTTTTCATGTACTAATTTGCCATCAGTATATATGTGAAGTATGTACTCAAATTTTTTGATGTTTCTTGAGTTGCTTTTTTATTTTTTAATTTATGTTTTTAATTTTTTATTGGACTATACATTCAGTTGTTTTCTTATAGAGCTTTGGGAGTTCTCTAGTCTGGATCCAAGTCCCTTTTTACAAGTACATATGTAATTTGCACACATCTCCCAATTTGGGGCTTATCTTTTCATTTTTTTAGGAGTGCCTTTTGAAAAGCAGTTGTTCTTATTTTTAATGATGCGCAGTTTTTCATTTTTTTAATTATATGAATGTGCTTTTGGTGTCTGTGTAAGAATTCTTTGTCTAAATTTGTCTAAAGTCACAAGATTTTTATGTTTGAAGCTTTATATTTTTAGTTTTTATATAATTCAGATGTCTATTCAATTTTGACTTTTGATTTTTTTTTTCTTTTTGGCGTATGATGTAAGTATGGATATGGATACCAAACAATTTCAGCACCATTTGTTGGAAAATCTATTCTTTCTCTATTGAATTGCCTTTTCATTTTTGTCAAAAGCTAATTAACTATATGTATATAGATCTAATTTGGGAGTCTGTCTTCTGTTCATCTTATCTCTACGTTTATATCTTTGCCACCAGCACAACTTGATAACTGTACTCTTAAAATCAGTATATGTCTTATAACTTTTTAAGAAATTGTTTTGGGTAGTCTAGTTTCTTTGCTTTTTCATATAAATTATGGAGATAGCTTATTGGTTTCTGTAAAAAATTGCTGCTGGTATTTTGATTGGAACCGCATTGAATCTACAGATTAGTCTGAGAAGAGCTAATGTTTTAATAATATTGAATCTTCTAATCCATGAATATGGTATGCTTCTCCACTTAAGTATTTTTTGTTCTTCACTGTTTTGTGGTTTTGGGTGTATTTTGTGCATATTTTGTTAGCCATATCCTTAAGTATTTTATGGTTTGGTCCTATTGTAAATGGTGCTTTACAATCTTAACGTTCCAATTGTTTATTGCTATTATATAGAAATATGATTGATTTTTGTGTATTATCCTTTGTGATGTTAATTTTATGTGTCAGTTGGATCAGAGGATGCCCAAATATTTGGTTAAATATTTCTGGGTTTATCAGTGAGGTGCTATTTCTGGATGAGATTAGTATTTGAATTGGCTTAGTAAAATAAATTGCCTTCTCCAATGTGAGTAAGCATTATCCAATCCATTGAGGGCCTGAATAGAAGAAAAAGAGGGGGGAAAGAGGAATTCACCCCCCCCACCTTTTTTTTTAAGTTTAAATTTTACTTCTGGTATGTTAACATACAGTGTTCTATTAGTTTCAATTGTACAATATAGTGGTTCAACAATTCTATGCATTCCTCAGTTCTCATCATGATAAGTGTACTGTTTAATCCCCATCACCTGTTCCACCCATAACACCAAGACACATTTTGAAGGGAAGCATTATGGCTTTCTAATTTATCTATCTAAAATCTAGAACTATAGATGGTTTCCTTACTGGATTGGATCAGTTGATATATGATCTAGACATTTTTCTAAACTCTTTGACTGTAATTCTGTTGTTTGCTGATTCCAGTGCTTTAGAAAACATTTTTCAATTAACATTACTGCCCTACCCACCATGTTTTTCGGTTGACATAAATTATTTCTTTTAAACTTCAAGATACACTGACTAGCATTTTTTTTTTTTAATTTACATCCAGGTTAGTGAGCAGCAATAATGATTTCAGGAGTAGATTCCAGTGATTCATCCCCTATAACACCCAGTGTTCATTCCAACAAGTGTCCTCCTTAATGCCCCTTGCCTATTTAGCCCATCCCCCCACTCAAAACCCCTCCAACAACCCTCAGTTCTCTGTATTTAAGAGTCTCTTATGTTTTGTCCCCCTCTCTGTTTTTATATTAGTTTTGCTTCCCTTCCCTTATGTTCATCTGTTTTTTATTTTAAATTCCACATATGAGTGAAGTCATATGATACTTGTCTTTCTCTAATTTCACTTAGCATAATACCCTCTAGTTCCATCCACATTGTTTTCAATGGGTTTCTTTGTGCTATAGTCATATTATTATCTTCACTCATTGAAAACCGCATCAAAGTTATATATTTTTTACTTTTAACTATCAAGTATGTTTTAAAGAATTTGAAAGAATATGTATATCAAGATTCTTACCGTTCTCTTTGCTCTTCTTCTGTGATGTTCCAGGTTTCCTTCTTAGGTCATTTCCTTCTGTCAGAAATACTTTCTTGGGCGCCTGGGTGGCTCAGTCAGTTAAGTATCTGACATTGTCTCAGGTCATGACCTCACAATTCGTGAGTTCAAATCCCACATCCTGTGAGCACAAGTCCCACCTCGGGTGAGCTCAAGCCCCACTTTGAGTGAACATGAGCCCCACTTCGGGTGAGCCCTGCTTCTGTCTCTCTCTCTCCCTCCCCCCTCCTCTCTTTTCTCTCTCTGCCCCTTGTGGGATTCTCTCTCCCTTTCTGCTCCTTACTCACCTGTGCCCTCTCTCCTTAGTCCTCCCTGAAGTCCTCCTCCCTGAAGAGGACTTCAGCCTACTCCTTTGTGTTTTCGGTCTTCTTTGATAAACTTTTAGCAGAAATTGTATGACAGACAGTCACAGTTGGGGTTCCCTGAAGAGCAGATAGCCTGGTCTTTTGTTTAGCATAAAATTAACCCATTTGTGTATTATTTCATGAGTTCAGATGACTTTGTATAGTTATGCAGTAGCACCACAATTCAGTTTTAGAACAGTTCCATCACACTAGAAAGTTCCCTCATGATCATTTGCAGTCAGTTTCAACACTCAACTTCAGTCTGAGGTAACCAGTGATCTGCTTTTTATCTGTATGTTTTTGTACTTCCTAGAAATTTCATATAAATTGAACTATATGACATATAGTCATGTGTCTGGCTTTTTCAACTAATACAATATATTTGAGGTTAACCCATGTTGTTGCTTATATTGGTACTTTGTTTCTTTTTATTAAGTCATATTTTATAGTATGGACTTACTACATTTTGCTTATCCATTCGACAGTTGATGTTTTTATTTTTTCCAGATATTGCTGTGATGAAAAATGCTACTTTGAACATTCTTGTACAAGGATGTCCCATTATTTTGATTAAGAAGTTAAATATCCAGATGATATTCATATAGCATCCTAGGCTTGTAGTTGATAAAAAGCCAACTTTAATATATTCTTACTCCATAATTAGTTATATTTCTAGTAATAAAATTTTTATATCCACTATAAATATTTTATGTACTTGTAGTTATCTTAACCATATTTTGATAATTTTATCTCAAAATATTATAAATTGGTATCTGCTATAAAAATTTTATAAAATGGTTCTTTTGAGATAACAAAATATTCGTCTTTGTCTTCACAAAATTGATATATCTGCTCTTATTGGTGGGTAAAATTTACATGTAATTAAATTTGGAATAAAATATAAAACTGAAATGAAACTTAATTTTTAATATGGAAATGTTCAGATAAAAAATAGAGCTGTTTAATGAATCCCTGTGTAATTATCCTGCCTAATTTCAACAATTGTTAATAGTTTGACATTCCTTTTTCATCTGTATGTTCCCCAGCTGTTTCTGGCATTTCATGTTGAATCTCATTTCATTCAAATTAATATCTTCTGTAAATACGCTATTCTACATCACAAACATATATGTATGTATATATATAAATTTTCATGATACCATTATTTCACATAAATTGGCAGTAATTCTTTAATATCATCTGCTACACAGTTTATGTTTGGTTTTCCCTGATATCTGATATATATCTTTTTCAAACTGGTTGTTTGAATCAGGACCAAAAAAAGTACATAATTGCATTTGAGCGATAGGACAATTAAGTTACTCTTAATCTTTTTTTTTTTTTTAAGTTTATTTATTATTGACAGAGACAGAGCATGAGCAGGGGAGGGGCAGAGAGAGGGGGAGACACAGAATCCAAAGCAGGCTCCAGGCTCTGAGCTGTCAGCACAGAGCCTGTTGCAGGGCTCGAACTTGCAGACTGCGAGATCATGACCTGAGCCAAAGTCGGAGGCTTAACCGACTGAGCCACCCAGGCGCCCCAAGTTTCTCCTAATCTATAAGCATTCCTCTTCTCTTGTTTTTCCATACCAATGACTTGTTGAAGAAACTGGTTAATTTGTCATAAGATTTCTTATAATCCAGATTTACCTGATTATGTCTTGGTATCAGTCAGTACATTCCTTATTGTTTCTATTCCTTATGAACTAGTATTTAGATGTAGAAGATTTAGTATATTCGCATTTTTATTTCTGTGGTGACAAGACTGTTTCTTAGAGGAGCTGTTTACTTCCAATTACATCATATTGTCTTTTAGGCTGTCTTTTACTGCTGCTGTGATTGATTATTGGGTTTAGATGTTATTGGCCTTGTCCATTCATCATAAAGTTTCTCTTGAACATTTTTTTCTAAAGACTTTTTTAGAACACTTTTAGGGTCACAGTAAAATTAAGAGTAAGATACAGAGATTTCTCATTTACTCCCTGTCCCCAGCTTACATAACCATCACCAGTCTGGGGAAGGATGCTGCTTCCTCACAGCTGCATACCACATCAGAGTGGTACCTTTGTTACAATTGTACCTACAGTTGAACCTACACCAACACATCATAATTACCCGTTACATTAGGTTTCACTCTTGGTGTTGTACGTTCTGTGGGTTTTAACACACGTATAATGACATGTATCCATCACTATGGTATCCTACAGAGTAAAAATCCTCTGTGTTTTACTTATTCACGCTTCCCCCACCATATCTCCAACCTCTGGTAACCATTGATCTTTCAACTGTCTCCATAGTTTTCCTGTTTCGAATTTTGAATAGTTGGAATCCTATAGTATATAGGCTTTTCACATTGGCTTCTCTCACTTAATAATATGCATTTAAATTTCCTCCATGTCTTTTCTTGACTTGATAGCTCATATGTTTTTAGCACTGCATAATATTCCATTATTTGGATATACCATAGTTTATCCCTTCATCTACTGAAGGACATCTTCATTAGTTTCAAGTTTTGGCAATTATGAGTAAAGCTACAATAAACATCCATGTGCAAGTTTTTGTGTGGACATAAATTTTCAGTTCCTTTGAGTATATACCAAGGAGAGTGATTGCTAGATCATATGGGAAGAATATGTTTACTTGTGTATGAAGCTACCAAACTGTCTTCCTGAGTGTCTGTATCATTTTGTATTCCCACCACCAGTGAATAAGAGATCCTGTTGCTCCATATCCTTGCTAGCATTTGGTGTTGTCAGTGTTCTGGACTTTGGCCATTCTCATGGGTTGTCATGGTATTTGATTTCCATTTACATTTCCCTGATGACATGATGTGTAATATCTTTACGTGTGCTTATTTGCCATATATATCTTCATTAATGTATCTGTTCATATTTTTTAATTGGTTTGTTTGTTTTCTTATTTTTGAGTTTTAAGAGTTCTTTATATACTTTGGATAACGGTCCTTTATCAGAAGTGTCTTTTGCAAATATTTTCTTCTGATCTGTGACTTGTCTTCTCATTATCTTGACTGTGTCATTTGGAGGGCAGATGTTTTTTTCACTTCAGTGATGTCTAGCTTATCAGTTCTTCCTTTCAGGGATCATGTCTTTGGTGCTGAATCTCCCTTCAACATTTTACAAAATGGTTTTAAGAGTCATTGATGAATATTCCCTACACCCTCTATTTCATTAGAGTTACAAATAGTCATCTAGTTCTCTCATTCCTGTGTTCCATACCTAGAATTCTATAAAGAAGAATATTCTTTTATCAACTCTTTGAATACTTTGAAATTCAATTTTTCCAGGAAAGAAAGGATAAATGCTTGTTTCTTTCTTTGCATTTAGTTAGTTTTTAGAATAATGAGTTTGGTGCCCTAGCAACCTGCAAATGTGATTAAATGTTAAGGCACCATTTTGAACTTGTAGAACTTATTTATTTGAAATGTTTAGTCAGTTTCAATCATTGTTTTTAGTGGTCAAAGTACTTCATTTTTGACTGGTGGGGCCACTGAAATTTGCTGCTGTGTCCTTATGAACTATTCTAGTTTTTTTCTTTTTTAATTTCATTGCTTTCTGACTCAAGATTTCCCAGGCTCATATTATACTTTATGCTACAGACTCTATTCCTTGTAGAGGACCAGATCAGTGGGAAATGGAAATGGAATTTGGAGACCATAATCTGGATGCTAGGAAGCTTACTGTTAATGTTCCTAGATCTTTTTAAAATATTTCTTTTACAGAGGTGCTGGATTTAACATATTTTTCAGTGTATAATCATAGTTTTATCCTTGAGATTGCATTATCTTTTTGGTCTAAGGAAAATCTGTATTAACACAATTCAGTTAAATTTATTGGTCATTTGCTGGGTATATATTTTTTTTCCTAGCACTGTTTTAGGCACTGGTATACAAATATTAGATTATGGACCTTGCTTTTAGGAACGCACTGGGACTTGTTCTTAGCATCTGATCAGATAATATATAAGAAAATAAATTTTAATTTAATAAATCGAACAATAAATGGATGAAATGTAAAGGTGGCACCAAAAAAAAAAGAGAATTATTTTTATTGGCAGAAATTCAAGAAGTGCTATAGATTCCTAGGGAAAGTAACATCTGTGCTGGGTATTAAAGGAAGGATATGCATTCAATTTGGTGTAAAAAGATAAGGGAAAGGGACTTTCAGACAGAGGAAAAAGCATATGAAAAGGTGAGAAGCAAGAAAATAGAAACAAGTAGGTTCCTATCTGGGGCACTAAAATTGAAGTGGAGAAAGACAATAGGTAAGTCAAAATCAGTCAAGTCTCATATGCCATGATAAAGAGACTAGACTTCTCCCAGAGGCAAAAGGGAAACACTGAGGATTTTAAGTAGAGACATGAAATGACCTAATTTGCCCCCCCCCCCCCGCCGAATATCATTATTATATCATTATATCATTCTGATAACAGATTGGGAGAAGAAATGGGGAAATTAGGTAATAAAGTGGTTAAGTTCACTTTTGAGTTTACAACCTTGTTTCTAGAATAGTGCTTGGCATATAGCAGGTACTTGGTAATATTTGTTGAATGATAAACAAAAATCCATTGTATGAATCAAAAGAAGTTGGTAAGTCTGAAGAAAAACCATACAGAAACAGTCTACATTCTACTTGCTTACTATTAGTATCTTACCATAATATTTCCACAAACTAATAAGTAAAACAACCCAATAGAAATATAGTCTGAGGATATGGTGGTAAACTCATGATAGGGGAAATGTGAATGATGACTATATATATGAAAATATGCTCAACCTCACCAGTAATAAACATAGAGGAAGAGGGGAAAAATAGGGAAGCAAACCATAAGAAACTCTTAACTATAGAGAACAAACTAAGGGTTGATGGAAGGAGGTGGGTGGGGGATGGGCTAAATGCATGATGGAATATTAAGGAGTACAACTTGTGATGAGCACTGGATGTTATATGGAAGTGAATCACTAAATTCTACATCTGTAACCAATATTACCATATGTTAACTAACTAGATTTTAAATAAAAACTTGAAATTAAACACACACACACACACACACACACACACACACAAAACCCCCCCCACACACACACAAAACCCCAAATACAAATACCATTCAAATATCATGAGATGGAAAAATATTTAAACGTCTAAACGAAACCAGTCTTGACGAGTATATTAAATTGCTGAGACTTTTTCATGCTACTGGTGGGAATATAAATTGGTGAAACCATTATAGAAAGCACTTTGGCAATCAGTACTTAGTAAATCAGAAGATGCATGTGCCAGGATGCCTGGGTGGCTTAGTCAGTTAAGCCTCCTAGTCTTTTTTTTTTTTTCTTAATATGAAATTTATTGTCAAATTGGTTTGCGTACAACACCCAGTGCTCATCCCAACAGGTGCCCATCACCCACTTTCCCCTCCCTCTACCCCCTCAATGCCCATCACCCACTTTCCCCTCCCTCCACCCCCAATCACCCCTCAGTTTATTCTCAGTTTTTAAGTCTCTTATGGTTTGGCTCCCTCCCTTTTTTTTCCTTCCCCTCCCCCATGGTCTTCTGTTAAGTTTCTCAGGATCCACATAAGAGTGAAAACATATGGTATCTGTCTTTCTCTGTATGACTTATTTCACTTAGGATAACACTCTCCAGTTCCATCCACATTGCTACAAAAGGCCATATTTCATTCTTTCTCATTGCGAAGTAGTATTCCATTGAGTATATAAACCACAATTTCTTTATCAATTCATCAGTTGATGGACATTTAGGCTCTTTCCATAATTTGGCTATTGTTGAAAGTGCTGCTGTAAACATTGGGGTACAAGTGCCCCTAAGCCTCCTACTCTTGATTTTGGCTCAGGTCATGATCTCACAGTTCATGAGACTGAGCCCCACCTCGGGCTCCATGCTGATGGCATGGAGCTTGCTTGGGATTCTGTCTGTCCCTCTCTCTTTCTCTGTCCTTCTCTCCCTTTCTCTCTCTCTCTCTCCCTGTCTCTCTCTCTCTTTCTCTTCCTCCCTCCCTCCTTCCTCTCTCTCTCTCTCTCAAAATAAAGATGCATGTGCCGTTTTAGTAAACATTTCTTTTTTACATATAAACCCTAGAGACATGCTCACACCTATACAGAGAGAAATATTTAACAATGTTCTCTGTAGCATCGTTGATTATACCAAAAATCTGGAAATAACATAAATGTGCATCTTCAGGAGAATGTATAAATTTTGATATATTTGTATAACAGCATAATATTCTGCAGTGAAAATGAATGAACCAAAGCTATATGAGTAGAACTTGAATAATCAAGTATCAAACAAGATATGACTGCAAAAACTTGCAAAATGGTACATATAGTATGATGTCACTTATGTAAAGCTAATTATGCAAATAATGGTATTACATATATGTATATAATTATAGATAAAAGTACCAAATTCGAGAGCCTGGTTGTCTCTGATGAGGAAAAGCAAAATGGGATTGGGGAAGGTTATACAGTGGGCTTCTGCTTACTTTTCTTTTTAAAAAAGTCAAACAGATATAGCAAAATTAAAACTTGGTAAGGCTAGGTGATGTACAGACAAGTGTTTATTTTTTATTCTTATATATTTGAAATGTTTCTGAGGAAAAAAATCTTTTGAGAGTAGAAAATTTCAGAATTACCCTTGCTCTCAAGTAAAATATTTTCTTATCATCTAAGTAACTTTTAACAAGATTTTTATTTTGCAGATTTGAGTGATGAATTAGCTCAGAAGCTGTTTGATGTTTCAGAAATATCTTCAGCAACAATGGCCCTTTCATTACCCACAGCAGTTCCAGAATCTCCTAGAGTTTATCCTGCAAGGTCACCTAAAACACCTCGAACACCCAGGTTACAAGATCCAAACAAAACACCAAGATTTTATCCTGTTGTTAAAGAACCAAAGGCTATTGATGTAAAGGTACACAAAACAACCAGGAATATAAAGCCTGCATTTTGTATCCTTTAACATTACAAAATGAGATGTTTTAGTTTCTATCACATTTTTTAAAATATATGATTTAGGTTGTAAAAATTCATTTAAAAATGATATTTCACCATAGTGATTGATGTTTTCTCAGGTTAAGGAATAACTTCTTTCCAATTTGGTGGTGTAATTAAAGTTGATCAGAAGGTATAATGAAGAATCATACTAAGTTGTATTTCCTTTAATCCTTGTGTTGAAACCAGGCAAAAGACCTTTTAAGTTTTGCAACTTGTATGTGAGATGTTTGAGTTTTGTGACTTCATGTGATTTCATAATGTGTCATCCACAGTATGAAAATGTTTGAGCTAGTTTATAGTCAGAGGGTTTTAATTTACTTGTGAAGTTCACACTACTCAAATCATTGCAATGTTTGACTTCTTTTTCTTTAGAGTCCAAGAAAGAGAAAAACAAGGCATAGTACAAATCCCCCTCTAGAGTGTCATGTTGGTTGGGTAATGGATTCCAGAGATCATGGACCAAGAACATCCTCTGTCAGGTACTATATTTGTCAAACATTGCTTTGTTTTTTATTTTAAGTTTATGAAAACAGTTACTAATTAGACCTTTGGAATATATAAAAGTTAATATGTTAGCAAATTAGAGAACATTGAAAATAGTTTTTAAAAAGAAGCCAAAGGAGGGGGAATTAAGTGGGATAATTTTCCAGTAAGTACGGTAAGGAAAAATTGAGTAGGACAGTTACTTTTTTTCCATTTAAACTGGTTTCCATAAATGTATACTCCTAGATAAACATATATTTAGGTTTATGAAAGATTCCAGATTCTCAGTGGCATAGTAGGTTCTTAGTGAATTAATATGCTGACCTATCTACTCAAACTATATTAAGAATATGGAAATAAAACACACTATTATTTTGAAATTTTTCCTTTTTGAAGGAAATAGATTAGCTGATTGTTAGTAGTAAGTGGTTTTTCTTTTAGCTTTAATTTTTTAAAAAGACTATTATTTACTTCAAAAGAGATAACAGAGTAAACCTTTTATAGTGCCAGTTGTGCAACATAATAAGGCATGTTTTGTCCTGTAGAGTGGATGCAGAGGTGATTTACTGCTAAGTGCTTTGTGTTTCTTGTACACCCATTTTGTGTTTAAATAGATGTTTTCAGAATAATTATCTGACTGAATTGCTAAATGAAAACTTAGCTTTAGGAAAACTTGTTTTGACTGGTTACTAGAAAGAAAGGATTAAATAGTTTCATTCAAAGAAAATCTGAAAATACTCACCTTTCTCATAATCTGAAAATATCCACCTTTGTCTTTCCAGTGATATTTAGTTGGTACTTCTACATTTTGTTTTCATTAGATATATTGTCCTTAAAAGATAAAATGTATATGTGTTTTTTGCACTCCTATCATGTACTTAGGGTTATTTTTGTGTTTTCAGCGATTTTGAGGGTTTTTTTTTTCCAGGGTATTTTTTTTATTGGAGCAGTATATTTAGAGATCAACAGATAATGGTAAAAGATGTTTAATCAATAACATTTAGTTTAGTTAGAACATTTAATGGAAGATTTAGTTAGGAATGTGTTTCTTACAGTCCATTTTTATTACATTATATCTTTTGTTATTAATAATTCATCTATATATTGATTTATTCATTCCCAGGCACCACTCGACCTTCTCCCACAAATAAAATGTATCAGGAAAGCAGGGACTTAACAATGTGTTGGGCATTTTTCTAGGCACTGAGTATACAGCAGGGAACAAGATAAATACAGTCCCTACCTTTCTGGAGCTTAATTCAGGGATTGACAGACAAATATTTACAATAATGAGTGTGAATTTTTTTCAACTGACCTATTTTTTAGAGTAGTTTTAGGTTCACAGCAAAAATTGAGTAGAAGATACTGAGAGTTCCCTTATACTTCCTGCACTCCCCGCCTCCTACACTGTAGCCTCACCTGCTATGAGCATTCATATCTTTAGATCATCTACATTAATGTAATTATGGATGTGGTTAGATTTAAATCTACCATCTTATATTCTATTTGTCTCATCTGTTCTTTTTCCTTCTATCTTTTGGATCAGTTGAGTTTTAACAATAATTCTATTTTATCTCTACCATTAGCTTTTTACTTATATCTCTTATTTTTTACTGGTCATCTGTAGTTCATAATATACATTTTAACCTAGTCTACTTTCAAATAATATTATACCACTACATGTATAGCATAAGAATCTCAGTACCATAAAGTTCCATTTCCTCTCATCCTTTGTTATGCCTTGTTATTGCTTTTCTTTAGGCAGTATCTTTTAAACAAGTAACATGAGAAATTTTTGAAATATTTGCTCTCATTTTTACCCTTTGTAATTCTCTTCATTTCTTAAACATTTCTTGTTGTACAGGTCTATGAGCAATGAATTCTGTCAATTTTTGATTATTAGGAAAAGTTTTTTTTTTTCTATTTTGAAAGATACTCTTATTGAGTATAAAATTCTTTGATGGATCTAGGTATGGATATGGATATATGTATATAAATGTGTGTGACATACAAAGTATTTATCCTCCTTGTGGTTCTCTGAAATAGTGGATTTATTGTTTGTTGTCTTTTGTTTGGTTAGGAAAATTTTCATCTCTTACCTCTTCAAATATTTTTTGCCTTGTGTTCTTGTTGTTTGTTCCCCTTCTGGGATTCCAATTACATGTACATTAGACCATTTACTAGTGTCTCACAGCTCTTAGTTGATCTGATCTGTTATTCTACTCTTTTTCTCTTTATAATTCATGTTGGATAATTTTGATTGATCTGTGTTCAAGTTTACTAATCCTTTCTTCATCTGTGTCCAGTCTCTGGATAAACTCATCATGGGAATTCTGTTTCTGATATTGTGCTTCGTATATTTTACATTACCATTTGATATCTTAATAATAGTTTTCTTGCTGAAATTCTATCACGCATGTTTTCCTTTTCCATGAAATCCTTCAACATATTAATCTAATCATAGTTATTATTTTTTTAAGTGTTTATTTTTGAGTGAGAGAGAGAGCGTGCGCATGAGTGGGGGGAGGGGCAGAGAGAGAGGAAGACAAAGGATCTGAAGTGGGCTCTGCACTGACAGCAGAGAACCCAAAGTGGGGCTCAAACTCACCAACCATGAAGTCATGACCTGTGTCAAAGTTGATGCTTAACTGACTGAGCTACCCAGGTGTCCCTGATCATAGTTATTTTAAAGTTCATTGTGTGATCATGCCGACAGTCATCTGTAAGTCTCATTCTGTTTGATTTTCTTGTTGTGTCTGTCTCATAAATTTTGATTGAATTCTAGGTTATTGTTGCTTCATTATTGGTGTGTAGAAATGCAACAGATTTCTACACATTGATTTTACATCTTGTGACTTTGCTGAATTCGTGTATTAGTTCCAGCAATTTTTTGGAGTCTTTCAGGTTTTCTACATAGAGTGTCATATCATCTGCAAATAGTGAAAGTTTGACTTCTTCTTTGCCATTTGGAGGCTTTATTTCTTTTTCTTGTCTGATTGCTGAGGCTAAGACTTCCAGTACTATGTTAAATAACAATGGTGAGAGTGGACATCCCTGTCTTGTTTCTGACTATAGAGGAAAAGCTTTCAGTTTTTTCCCATTGAGGAGGATATTAGCTGTGGGTCTTTCATAATGGCCTTTATGATGTTGGGGTATGTTCCCTCTATCCCTACTTCGTTGAGGGTTTTTATCAAGAATAGATGCTATACTTTGTCAAATGCTTTTTCTGCATTTATTAAGAGGATCATATGGTTCTTATCCTTTCTTTTATTAATGTGGTGTATCATGTTGATTGATTTGTGAATATTGAACTGCACTTGCAGCCCAGGAATAAATCCCACTGATCATGGTGAATAATTCTTTTAATGTACTGTTGAATTTGATTTGCTACTATCTTGTTGAGAATTTTTTCATGCATGTTCATCAGGGATATTGGTCTGTATTTCTCCTTTTTAGTGAGGTCTTTGGTTTTGGAATCAAGGAAATGCTGGCTTCATAGAATGAGTTCGGAAGCTTTCCTTCCATTTCTATTTTTTGTAACAGTTTGAGAAGAAGAGATATTAACTGTTCTTTAAATATCTGGTGAGAATTTCCCTGGAAAGCCATCTGGCCCTGGCTTTTGTTTGTTAGGAGGTTTTTTATTACTAATTCAATTTCTTTGTTGATTATGGGTCTGTTCAAATTTTCTATTTCTTCCTGTTTCAGTTTTTGTAGTTTGTATGTTTCTAGAAACTTGTCCATTTCCTCCAGATTGCCCAGTTTGTTGGCATATAGTTTTTCGTAATATTCTCATAATTGTTTACATTTCTGTGGTGTTGGTTCTGATCTCTCCTTTTTCATTTGTGATTTTATCTGTTTGGTTCCTTTCTCTTTTCTTTTTGGTAAATCTGGCTAGAGGTTCATCAATTTTGTTTATTCTTTCAAAGAACCAGCTCTTAGTTTTATTTATCTGTTCTGTATTTTTTTTTATTTCCCTTCTGCTGATTTTAGGCTTTATTTGCTGTTCCTTTTTTAGCTCCTTTAGGTGTAAGGTTAGGTTGTGTATTTGAGATTTTTCTTGCTTCTTAAATAGGCCTGAATTACAATATACTTTCCTCTTAGAAAAGTATGCAGAAGAATGAAACTGGATCACTTTCTTACACTATACATAAAAATACATTCAAAATGGATGAAAGATCTCAATGTGAGACAAAAAACCATCAAATTCCTAGAGGAGAAGAAAGGCAGTAACTTCTTCCCATCCCAAAGTCCAACATGAAAGTCCAAAGAGTTTGGACTGTCATGTTTTCATTTTCATTTGCTTCGTGTATTTTTAATTTCTTCCTTAATTTCCTGGTTTACCCCATTCTTTCTTTAGTAGGATGTTCTTTAACCTCCATTGTATTTGAGGGCTTACCAAATTTTTCTTGTGATTTCAAGTTTCATAATGTTGTGATCTGAAAATATCTATGGTATGATCTTGATCTTTTTCTACCTGTTGAGAGCTGATTTGTGATCCAGTATGTGATCTGTTCTGGAGGATGTCCCATGTGCATTCAAGAAGAATGTGTATTCTGCTGCTTTAGGATGAAGTGTTCTGAATATATCTGTTTAGTCCATGTGGTCCAGTGTGTCATTCAAAGCCATTTTTTCCTTGTTGATTTTCTGCCTAGATGATATGTCCATTGTTGTAAGTGGGGTGTTAAAGTCCCTTACTATTAATGGTATTATTATCATTCAGTTTCATTATGTTTTCTATTAATTGATTTATATATTTGGATGTCTCCAAGTGGGAGCATACATATTTACAATTGTTAGATTTTCTTGATGGATAGATCCCTTAAATATAATATAATGTCCTTCTTCATCTCTTGTTACTGTCTTTGTTTTAAAATCTAGTTTTTTCTGATATAAGTATGGCTACTCTGGCCTTCTTTTAACATCCATTAGCATAACCAGTGGTTCTCTATTCCCTGACTTTAAATCTGTAGGTGTCTTAACGACTAAAATGAGTCTTTTGTAGGCAACATATAGCTGGGTTCTTATTTTTTGTATCCATTCTAATACCCTATGTCTTTTGATTGGAGCATTTAGTCCATTTACACTCAGTAATTATTGAAAGATATGAATTTATTGCCATTGTGTTATAGAATTGGTGCTTCTAGTGATGTTCTCTGGTCCTTTCTAGTCTTTGTTGCTTTGGTATTTTTTTTTTTTCCTCTCCATTCAAATAGTCTCCCATAAAATTTCTTGCAAGGCTGATCTAGTAGTCACAAACTCCTTTAGTTTTTGTTTGTCTGGGAAACTCTTTATCTGTCCATCTATTCTGAATGGCAGCCTTGCTAGATAAAGAATTCTTGGCTGCATATTTTTCCCATGCAGCACAATGAATATATCCTGCCACTCCCTTCTGGCATGCCAAGTTTCAGTGGACAGGTCTGCTGCTAACCTTGTGTGTCTACCCTTGTAGGTTAAGGACCTTCTTCTTTATGGCTGAATAATACTGCATCATATATATATACATATATGTATATATATACACACACACACACACACACACCACATTTTCTTTATCCATTCATCAGTTGATGGACATTTGGTCTCTATAATTTGGCTCTTGTTGATAATGCTGCTGTAAACATCAGGGTGCATGTATCACTTTGAATCAGCATTTTTGTATCCTTTGGGTAAATACCTAGTAGTGCAATTGCTGTATCATAGAGTAATTCTATTCTTAACTTTTTGAGGGACCTCCATACTGTTTTCTAGAGTGGCTGCACCAGTTTGCATTCCCACCAACAGTGTAAGAGAGTTCCCCTTTCCCCACAACCTCTCCCAACATCTGTTGTTTCCTGTGTTGTTAATTTTAGCCATTCTGACAGATGTGAGATGATATCTCCTTGTACTTTTGATTTGTATTTCCCTGATGATGAGTGATATATCTGTTAGCCATCTGTATGTCTTCTTTGGAAAAGTGTCTATTCATGTCTTCTGCCCATTTTTATTGATTGCTTGATTGGTGGATTGATTGTAGGAGTTTATTGATTGATTTCAGGAGTTGCCCATTTTTTAACTGGATTATTTATTTTTTGGGTGTTGAGTTTGATAAGTTCTTCATATATTTTTGATACTAACCCTTTATCAGATATGTCATTTGCAAATATCTTCTCCCATCCCAAAGGTTGCCTTTTTTTATTGATTGTTTCCTTCACTGTATAGAAGCTTTTTATCCTAATGAAGTCCCAATAGTATCTTTTTAATTTTATATCCCTTGCCTCAGGATATGTATCTAGTAAGAGGTTTCTATGGCCAATGTCAAAGAAGTTACTGCCTTTCTTCTCCTCTAGGAATTTGATGGTTTTTTGTCTCACATTGAGATCTTTCATCCATTTTGAATGTATTTTTATGTATAGTGTAAGAAAGTGATCCAGTTTCATTCTTCTGCATGTAGCTGTTCAGTTCTCTTAACACCATTTGTTGAAGAGTCTGTCTTTTTTCCATTGGATATTCTTTCCTGTTTTGTTGAAGAATATCAATTTCTATTCTATTGCATTGGTCTATGTGTCTGACAGCCTTTTCCACAGAAATGGAAAACCTTATTCTCAAATTCACGTGAAATTGCAAGGAGTCCTGAAAAGCTAAAACAATTTGAAAATGGAAGAATAAAATTCAAAGACTAACACCTCATAACTTTGAAAGCTTCCTGTAACTGTAAAGCTTCCTGGTCTAAGGACAGGCAAATGGACCGATGGAATCAGTAGAGAACCTAGAAATAAACATGTATACAGTCAGCTTATTTTCAGCAAGGGTGCTAGGAATGTTCAGTAGAGAAAAGGACCATCTTTTTAACAAATGGTACTAGGAAAACTGAATATCCAACATGTAAAAGGATGATCCAGACCTTATACCACATACAAGAAAATTAACTCAAAGTGTGTTAAAGACCTAAATGTAAGAGGTAAAACTGTAAAATTTTTAGAAGAAAGCATAAGGAAAAATTTTCATGCCCTGGATTTGACAGTGGTTTCTTGAGTATGACACCAAAAGAGGTGAGAAAAGAAAAAAATTACCATACTTCATCATAATTAAGAACTTTTATATATCAAAAGTTACTACCAGAGTCAAATGATAGCCTACTCAATAGGAGAAAATATTTGCAAATCAGATATCTGATTAGGGATTAATATTTAGAATATATAAAGAACTCTAAGAAGTTGACAACTAAAGAAAACCCAATTCAAAAATGGGCAAAGGATTTGAATAGACATTTCTTCAAAGAAGATATACAAATTGGCCAGTAAGCCCATGAGATGTTCAACATCATTAGTCGTTAGAGAAATGCAAATCAAAAACCACAATGAGATACCTCTTCATACCCATTAGGATGGTACTGTGGTATCTACTTAAAATTATATGAAGTCTCAGAGCACGTTGGTGGCTCAGTATGTTGGGTGCCAACTTTGGCTCAGGTCATGATCTCACGGTTCCTGGGTTCAAGCCCTGCGTTGGGCTCTGTCCTGACAGCTCAGAGCCAGGAGCCTGCTTTGGATCCTGTGTCTACCTCTCTCTCTGTCCCTCCCCTGCTTGTACTCTGTCTCTCTCTCTCTCTCTCTCTCTCTCTCTCTCTCTCTCAAAAATAGCATAAACACTAAAAAATTTTAGAAAAAAAAAATTGTATGAAGTCCTAACCCCCAGTGTGACTATATTTAGAGACATTGCAGCCTTTAAAGAGACCATTAAAGTTAAATGAAGTCACAAAGATGGGGCCCCAATTTAATAGGACTGGTATTTTTTAACATTTTTTAACGATTTATGTATTTTTTTCCTATTCAGCTTTTGTTTTATTTTATTTTATTTTATTTTAATTTTATTTTTTATTTTTTAATTTAATTTATTATTTTAAATTTACTTTCAAGTTAGTTATAATATAGTGAAACAATGATTTCAGGAGTAGATTCCTTAATGCCCCTTACCCATTTAGCCCATCCCCCCCCTCTGCACAACCTCTCCAGTAACCCTGTTTGTTCTCCATATTTAAGAGTTTCTTATCTTTTGTCCCCCTCCCTGTTTTTATATTATTTTTGCTTCCCTTCCCTTATGTTCATCTTTTTTGTATCTTAAAGTCCTCATATGAGTGAAGTCATATGATGTTTGTCTTTCTCTGACTAATTTTACGTATCATAATACCCTTTAATTCCATCCATGTGGTTGCAAATGGCAAGATTTCATTCTTTTTGATTGCCAAGTAATACTCCATTGTGTGTGTGTGTGTGTATATATATATATATATATATATATATATATATATATCACATCTTCTTTATCTGTTCATCCATCGATGGACATTTGGGCTCTTTCCATACTTTGGCAATTGTTGATAGTGCTGCTATAAACATTGGGGTGCATGTGCCCCTTTGAGATAGCATACCTGTATCCCTTGGATAAATGCCTAGTAGTGCAATTGCTGGGTTGTAGGGTAGTTCTACTTTTAATTTTTTGAGGAACCAGAGTGGCTGCACCAGTTTACATTCCCACCAGGAGTGCAAAAGAGATCCTTTTCCTCCATATCCTCTCCAACATCTGTTGTTGCCTGAGTTATTAATATTAGCCATTCTGAAAGGTGTGAGGTGGTATCTCGTTGTGGTTTTGATTTGTATTTCCCTGATGATGAGTGATGTTGAGCATTTTTTCATGTGTCAGTTGGCCATCTGAATGAATAGGACTGGTATTCTTATAAGAAGAGGACATAGGCATATCATTCTACACATACAGAGAGGAAAAGCCACGTGAAGACAAATTGAGAAGGTAGCTCTCAGTAAGCTTGGAAGAGAGACCTCATCAGAAACCAATGCTACTGGCACTTTGATCTGAGACTTTGTAGGAGTGCTGACAATACTGTCTCCATCTTTGGCCTTCCTTCTTGTTCTTCTCTGTGCAATGATCTCCCTTGGGCCTGTGCGTTCCAGGCACAGTGGAGGTTACTGTATGTCCTAGCTGGAATGAGGGAGAGTTTATTCTGATTATCCCTCTGGTGTATAGATTGCACCACTTTAGATAACTAGTAGAGTTGCTTCTGTCACACAGATCGTGCTACTTTGGATAATTACCCTTTGTTCTCACGTCAGTGATCCCCCCCATTCTATAGATTCTATGGATTAAGGTCTGGACTTCATGGAAAATAGCCGCATAGTGGTGAGATTGTCCACCCAATCCCCCTGACAGTAAAGTTGCCCTGAATAAAACTCTGTGTAAGCAGTATGGAGTGGCTTGCTTTGTTTTTGGTCTCAAAGTGCCTTCTCAGTCTGGAGGATACTTTACTGTCCCTCCTCTACCAACATAAATTTCTGTTGTTTAAGCCATCCAGTCTGTGGTATCTTGTTATGGCAGCCTGAGCTGTCTAATACAGGTATATATAATTTTTTTTAGCTGAAAATAATTGTTTGTGAGGGTGTGTAGAAACTGGAACCCTTGTGCATTGCTTGTGGAAATATCAAATGCTGCAGCCACTATGGAAAACAGTTTGGCATTTTCTCAAAATGTTAAAACACAGAATTACCATATGACCCAGCTGTTATACTGTTAGGTATATATCCAAAAGAATTGAAAACAGGGAGTTGAACAAACCCTTTTATGTCCATATTTATAGAAATATTATTCATAATATCCAAAAGATAAAAACAATTCAAGTGTCCATTAACAGATGTCTGCATAAACACAATATGGTATATACATACAATGGAATATTATTCAACCATATAAAAGAATGAAATTTTAATTTATGTAACAACAACATCGATGGACCTTGAAGACATGCTTATTGAAATAAGGCAGACTCAGAAGGGTAAAGATAGTATGATCCCACTTGTATAAAGTACCCAGAATAGTCTAGTTTAAATAGAGAAAGTAGAATACAGGTGATTGGGGGCTAAATGGAGGAGGAAAGGGCTAGTTATTGTTTAATAGAGTTTTTGTTGGGGATGATAAAGAAGTTTTAGGTATAGATAGTGGTGATGTTATGTAACATTGTGAATATCTAATTTTGATGAAAAGTAAGTGTGCTTAAGAATGGCTAAAATTGGGGCGCCTGGGTGGCGCAGTCGGTTAAGCGTCCGACTTCAGCCAGGTCACGATCTCGCGGTCCGTGAGTTCGAGCCCCGCGTCAGGCTCTGGGCTGATGGCTCGGAGCCTGGAGCCTGTTTCCGATTCTGTGTCTCCCTCTCTCTCTCTGCCCCTCCCCCGTTCATGCTCTGTCTCTCTCTGTCCCAAAAATAAAAATAAAAAACGTTGAAAAAAAAAATTTAAAAAAAGAATGGCTAAAATTATAAATAGTATGTGTATTTTACCATACACACAGACATGCTCACACACACTCCTAAGAAAATCACCACTGATTTTATTAGGAAAGTTTTTAAGTATTAGTGGAAACAATCAGGGTTACAGTGACAAATACAAGGTTTCCAAAATTCTAATATTTGCATAAGAACTCAAAGTTTTCCTTGACATTTTGTTCACTTTCAAGGAAACGTCTGACACAAAATGAAGTCTGAATATTCATAATTTGTCGTTTTCTAATTAAAAATGTTGTTGCAAGAAAAATCAGCTGGGTCGGCTCACAACTTTATCAAACAAGTGCTTTGATTTAAGACAACTGTTTTAGTTTGAGCTGCTATAACAAACATGCCATGGACTTAAACATCTATTTCTCACAGTTCCAGGATCAGGGTACCAATGGGTCTGGTATCTGCTGAGGGCCTACTTTGTAGATGGCTATCTTCTTGTATCCTGGCATGGCAAACAGAGAGAGAGGAAGCAGCTATCCCACGTTTCTTTCTTTTTTCAATATTTATTTTTGAAAGAGAAAGAGAGACAGAGACAGAGCACTAGTGGAGGAGGGGCAGAGAGAGAGAGAGGGAGACACAGAATCCAAAGCAGGCTCCAGGCTCCGAGCTGTCAGCACAGAGCCCGACGCGGGGCTTGAACCCATGAACCGCAATATCATGACCTGAGCCAAAGTCAGATGCTTAACCGACTGAGCCACCCAGGCGCCCCCTATGTTTCTTTTTATAAGGGCACTTATCCCACTCATCAACTCTACCCTCATGTCTTAATTACCTTCTACTACCATCTTATTAGGGGCTAGGAATTCGACATTCAGTCCATAAAAATACCACTGTACTTTGATAATGCTGCAAAAGTACTTTATGCTTCCATCCCATTTTTGAAAATTGTGATTAAAAATCACATAACAAAATATTTACCACTTTAACTTTTTAAGTGTATAGTCCGGTAGTGTTAAGTATGTTCATATTGTTGTGAAACATTTCCAGAACTTTTTCATTTTGCAAAACTAAAGATTTTGTCCCATACAATAAGGGTTGAGATTTCATAAAGTTATTTATTTATTTATTTATTTATTTATTTATTTATTTTGCTTCATCAAAGACACCTTAAGTTGAAAGTGGTACTTTTTAAAATTTGCAATCACTATCACTAATATGGAAAGTTTGGTGCCTCTGCCTCAATTTGCATTAGCAATTTTATGCACCATTACTTTAGTACTATCACTGCAAATGTGAACACAGTGAAAAGGGCAAATAATACCTTGGTGTTATTGTGAAAATGGTTTTGAGTTGCAGACTTTCTGAAGAGTTCTTGGGAAGCTCTTCAAACATCCTCAGTCTACACGTTGAAAACCACTGATTTAGATCAGTGTCTTAGAAAGAAAGAAAAATAATAAATAAAGCAAAACACAGGAAAGAACATTTGGTGATTGGATAGATGAGGGAGACCATTTAGTTCGAGTGAAAGAGGAAGAAAACCTATATTTGAATAATGGAGTGCAGATGAAAAGGAAAAAAAAAATAGACTTAGGTGAGATTTCAGAAGTAGAATTGATGTACAGAATTGCAGGTATGTCTTTGGATTCATAAAATTATTACCTTTGTGCCAGATTTTATTACTCATTTCTACTTATCCAATTTATATCATTTACCTAATTACTCATGAAAATTGAGATTTTCTCTAGTACCACAAGAAACTAAAGTAAATAATGGATCTGGAATAGGGATAAGCGAGTCATTTAGTCATGTGGTTCTACTTACTGCTTTAGTTTGAAAATTTATAACCATGTTCTTTATCAACTTCTGCGTATACCTGTCTGTGTTGAACATAAATAGCGATTCAAATATTTATCTTTATGTCTTCGTTTAGTTTTAGGGACTAATGTCTTTTCCACTGTTCAGACCCAACAACAAACAAATAGTATAAATTGGTTTAAACACTTGGTTCTTGATATTTCAGTTTGAAGGCTTTTTTTCCCCCTTCTCAAACAGCAGTTCAAATGCCTCGCCTTCAGAAGGTGCACCACTAGTAGGAAGTTATGGATGTACTCCTCATTCATTCCCAAAGTTCCAGCACCCTTCTCATGAACTTTTGAAGGAAAATGGCTTTACCCAACAAGTGTACCACAAGTATCGTCGAAGATGCCTAAGTGGTAAGATGCTTGTCCTTAAAATAGCTTAAAATAGCTTAAATTTTATATTTAAAATTAAAATATAATATTAAAAAGTGTGACATTTAATATCAGGTTAAGATATTCTTTTGTTATAATTACCTTAAGTAAATGTGTTTATACATATTTTTATTCATGTATTTTGTAGCTTATATACATTAGGAAATGAAGTTTAGTATATTCTTGTTACTATTGACAAATGCTTAAATTTCAACAGTGAGTCAGAAAACAGATTAACATTTGTCCCTTATTTGGAAGAAAGCCAAATACATTTTAGAGATTAATATGTTTTAGTTTTCCTTATTTTAAGTTATATAAAATGTCTGCTGTTTTGACTTAATAAGTATCTTTAACAAAAAAAAGTTTTACTATTTTATCTTTTTCCAGAGAGAAAACGCTTGGGAATTGGCCAGTCCCAAGAAATGAATACCCTCTTTCGTTTCTGGTCCTTTTTCCTCAGAGATCACTTCAATAAAAAAATGTATGAGGAATTTAGACAACTTGCTTGGGAAGATGCAAAAGAAAATTACAGGTCAAATATTTTCTCACATTTTACAGTTGAAGGGAGTTTTCAATAAAATAATTTAAAGGGTAAAGTAGCCCAGTTTTGAACTGTGAAAGTAGAACAACATAACTGGGGAGAGGGCTGTATGTTTCCTATTGCTGCACAGCAAATTACTCCAAAACTCAGAAAATTAAAACACCAAACATTTCTTAGTTTACAGTTTCTAAGGGTCAAGACTCTAGGAACAGCTTAGTTGGGTGGTTCTGACTCAGATGTCTCATGTGCAGTCAAAGTGTTAGATTCGGCTGTAGTCTCTAAAGAGTTGACTCAGGCTGAAAGATCCTCTTCAAGCTTATTCACATGGCTGAAGCTTCAGTTCTTCACCACATAGGCCTACTACTCGGCATTTAATGACATGACTTCAGAGCAAATGATCTAAGAAAGGTGAAGAACTTCTAAGACAAAGACTTGATGTCTTGTATAGCCTATGTTTGAAAGTGACATACCATCACTTTTGCCATGTTGTATTATTCACACAGACCAACCTTGGTACCATCCCTGGTAGGAGAAGATTACCCAAGATTGAGAATACCAGGAGGTAGGATCATTTGGAACCATCTTAGGGGTTGGCGCAAATTCCAAATGAAATTTGAAAGAGCCGTTAGAGACTTCCCTTGCATGTGCACTTACGTCCCCAAATTGACAAATACTTAGAGCCGAATTAGTTGTTAAGATGCCTTGAGCCAAGAAAAAATAAGGCCTCTCATGATATGTCCACACTCATCTATCAAATCTCATTTTTTCCTACTAGTGCTCTGGTCCTCTAGGCAACAATATTACTGAACATGTTCTCTGAATGACCCAAGTTATTGCATCTAGATAGCTATACATATTCTTACCTCTGGTTATTCTGTTCTTCCTCCCTCTGCATTGCTAACTCATTCTTTTCATCCAGGCTAGACCTTGCTTCCTTGAGAAGTATTCAGGATAAGTTTTGAAGGTTCCTATAGGACAGAGTTGGGACCAAACTGAAAGGGTCAGAAAGAACATGAAGTAGACTTATGCAAGCAATTTATTCCTGGAAAGGGGAAGAAAGGAAGAGATGGAAAGAAGAAAAAAAGATAATTTTACACTCAGTATTTACTTAAATTTGCCGTTCTAAAAATGGATTCTACTTGTAAATCTTAAATAAGAATATATTGTTAACCAAATATTGTGATCTTTGAGAAGAATACAAAAAATAAATTTTTCGGGAAAAAAAATTGCATTTACCCTGACTTGTAGAAAAAATAGACTTTAATTTTCATCCAGAATATTTATCTTCATTAGGAATGACAGATACATAGCATGTGTACCTCTATTTCTCTCTCTTCTATTCCTGACCTCTCTAATCAATCCCAAAACTGTTTAAATAATGTTCTTGAATTCAGATTTTTGGTCTTTCTTACCACAGTTTTAATAGCTACTTCCAATTTACCAGGTTTAGCACAAAAGGAAAAACTTGGCATTTTTGATTTTGGTGTTATTCAAATATATTAACAACAAAACATTTTGATATTATTCAAACTATGGTTTGCTACTCATTAGTGGGTTGTGAAATCAGTTTAGTAGTTTGAAAAATGTCCGACTGCACTAAACATAGTAAGGTTAAAATTTTTTATAATTTATATAAACATGCAAATTTAGAATTGTTTGCAAAGCTTATATATGCTTTTATGTATACTTGTATATATGAGTATTGTGTCACCAGATAAAATATTTTTCTTACTATTAGATTTAGAAAAGTTTGAGGGGCACCTGGGTGGCTCAGTTGGTTGAGCATCCAACTCCTGATTTCAGCTTAGGTCATGATCCCAAGGTCTTGGGATTGAGCTCAGGATTCTCCCTTTCTCTCTTCTCCCTCTATCCCCCTCCCCCACTCATGCTGTGTCTCTCTAAAATAAAAAGAAAAGTTTGAAAGTCACTGTTATCATTACTCTCAGTGTCTTTTGCTGTTTCTGCAAACAATTTCTGTTTGTTCTTCAGGACTTTCTAATAACTTTCTGATATGCCCATGCCTATCCAAGTCTAGGTTGGGAATTCTTTTTTTGTGTTCCTATATCAGTCTGTATGTTTCTAGTGGTTTTTAACACATAATTTTGGGTCTGTTTCTGCAATGTTCATGACTAACCTGGATTAGCTCTTCCTTAGGAAGTATGTAGCACAGTTATTGTTAAGCATCTGAAGGCTTTGAAATCAGGGCCAAATTTGAATCCCAGCCTATTAATTCACTGTGGATTGGCAAATTATTAATCACAATAAGCTTCAGCTTCTTTTTACAGTAGGGGAAATTGTGGTAGATACCCTCAAAGGGTTATTGTGAAGATAAAACAAAACATGTTACCTGATACACAGTAAGTGCTCAATAAATTGTTACTGTTATTAGAAAGATTAGTACTGAATCTATCCATTGACTAAATTCAGCAGTAGGATAGTTTTAAGAAGGAAGGAGAGAAATAACCTTTATTATCTTCAATGTGCCATCTCTGGTCTAAGTACTTTATAAATATTTGTGTCATCTATTCTTGAAAAGTATGATATTGTTATCCCCCATTTTCAGGGATGTAATTACAGGCCCAGAATTCAAATATAGTTCTTTCTGCTTCTTATCCTTTATATTTTCCACTCATCTAAGCTTTCTCACAATGAGGGGTAAGTGAATAAATGGCAACTGAGAGGCTGGCCATTTGCCCCTTGTCTTCACTTCAGCAGTTATACTGCATAGTTGGATTGCGATTAATGTTATACTTCTGAAAAAAAAAAATGTCATACTTTTGGTCTTTGGAATTGATTTGCTAAAAATTAAGACTAAAAATCCAAATATTGTAGTAGTCTATTGGCCTTTACCAATAACCTCTAAGAATTCTAACATTCTTCTAGAATGTCATTTACTTGATAAAACCCAAAACATTCTCAATTCTGCTTTCAAGAAAGAAAGAAAAAAAAAAGAAGAAGAAAAGACAGAGACATAGGCTTCACTGCCAAAGATTCGGATTTCATTGGTTTGGAGAAAAGCCTTGGCATCAGTATTTTTTAAAAGCTCTCCAGATGATTCTTACATATAGCCAAGGTTGAGATATCAATGCTTTATATTTATATTTATATTTATATTTATATTTATATTTATATTTATAAAGTATATAAGCTAATATCAGTATAATATCACGTAAGAGGAGTGTCAAGGCATGTTTGTCATTTCTGAGCTGGTGATTCTTTAGTCCTTAGTCCCCTTAGCCTTCAGTCATATAAGCTCAAAGAATAGTATCACTTATGGCTACCAAAACAAGGGGCTCAGGTCAGTGTGTGGAGGTAGTTGGTAGTCCTACATTTCTCTTGGTAGCTTGCCAAGAAACCTATTTATTCTTCTGGACAGACCATCGCTTTCCATCTTGTAAATAAGGTAGTTACAAAAGACACACACACACACACACACACACACACACACACACACACACCTTCACGTGAATAAAAGCCAGGCAAAATTATGTTGCAGGTAATGAAGAAATTGTAGTATTTATTCCACTAAGGCACCCAGAATGACTTAAGGATTCTAACTAGGAATCTATTAATTGCGACTTGTTTTAGTTGAGTAAGCTAGACATGGTCCTTTTACTGCTGTTCTGAAGACTGTGTTCACTGTCATGGGTTCTGCTCATCACCATTAATTAAATTAAAGATTGAGCCCATGTAGTTTGCTGATCCACTGTCCAAAATTTGTCTTGGGTTCTCTAGGTAGCTTTAGAAGAAAACAAGGAAATTTGCTTTCTGATTTTATGTAGTGATTACAGTTGTTTTAGCAAAATATCTTTTATGAGATGTACTTTATAGCTAAAGTAGGGAAGATCTATTAGGAGCCATTTAATTAGGTTTGTCATTTATAGTTGAATAGGTCAACCACACATAGGGTCTAGGGCACAGAGTATAGTCTTTATCTCTCTTGAGTAAAGATTATGTTTAAGAGTACTTAAAACCACACACAAACATACCATTATAAACCTTGGTCTGGGAAAAATCTAAAACATTCTTAATGCCACTGAATCTTTTGGACATTTCTTCAGAAATACCAGGGAGAGATCCTCTGTCCAAAGGAAGACAACTCTGGTTGTCCACAGGCTGCCTGTCATTCTGCAGGTTCCCATTATAGTTCCATGAGGTGCTATGGCTGAGTGAACAAAAATAGCAAAGCCATCCATGAATTACTAATTAACCATTTCAGCTAAAAACAAACAAACAAAAACCTGCATACTAAAATTTACATACATTTAAGCTCTTCTGTTTTTTTGCTTGGGGTTATTTGTGTCATGTTTCCATGTATCAGTGCTGCTAAGTATGAAATCTTCACATTGTCATAGCAAAATTTTTATTGTAAACCATTCATTTCCTTTCCGCAGGTATGGATTAGAATGTCTGTTCAGGTTTTATAGTTATGGACTAGAAAAAAAATTCAGACAAGACATTTTTAAGGATTTCCAAGAAGAAACCAAAAAAGACTACGAATCTGGTAAAACAAAACATCCCAATAATCTTATTCTATTTAGAAATTGTAAACCTGAGTCAATAAATAGAGAGAGTTCATAACTCTTTTTTTTCAGAGTAGGCCATTTAAGACCTTCAGGCCACTATTATGGTTCTTGATGAAGGATGGATGGAGCACCATATAGTAAGAAGGCCATTCCTATAATGTGTTAGAAAATAACCATACCCATGTGTTTCCTTTATGAAGTAGTATTTTGCCATTTTTTCCTCAACAAAACATGAAAATAATACTCACTGATGTTCCATTACTTGAAAACTCTTTGTAACATCAGCAGGTAGGCTTCAAAAGATGGATTAGCACAGTGGGTAGTGGTGCTGACTTTGGGCCAAATGCATAGGTCCGAATCCCATTTCCACTACTTAGTAGCTGTGTGACCTTGGTTAAGTTACTTAGCTTTGTTAGCCTCAGTTTACTCATCAGTAATATATATAAGTATCTATATTACAGGGTTGTATGTGGTTCAAATTAGTTTAATAAATAAAAACCATTTAAATAATACTTGTTACATAGTGGATTCTTACTAAATGTTAGCTGCCATTATTATTACAACATCTTATTCTCAAGAACTAGATAAAGTGTTTGCTGGAAGGTAAATGATTAATTGCTGGTAGGATCATGTTCAATATGAATCATTTTTAAAATTCTATATAATTTAATGTGTATACTTTTCTTTGTTATTAGGTCAGCTGTATGGATTAGAAAAGTTTTGGGCTTATCTAAAATATTCTGAATCTAAGACGCAGTCTATTGACCCAAAACTTCAGGAATACCTCTGTAGCTTTAAGAGGTTAGAAGACTTCCGCATTGATGTAAGTTTTAAGTCCTTTCTTCTGTAGTCTTTTTTTTTTTTTTTTTTAACGTGTATTTATTTTTGAGACAGAGAGACAGAGCATGAACAGGGGAGGGGCAGAGAGAGAGGGAGACACAGAATCTGAAACGGGCTCCAGGCTCTGAGCTGTCAGCACGGGGCCCGACGCGGGGCCCGACGCGGGGCCCGAACTCACGGACTGTGAGATCATGACCTGAGCCGAAGTCGGACGCTTAACCGACCAAGCCACCCAGGCGCCCCGATCTTCTGTAGTCTTTTTATTACCTTTAGATTTTGAGCTATCAGTGACTTTCTTAACTTTGATTTTATAATTTTTATTTTTTTAACTTATTTCACAATTTTAATTTTCCAGTTTTGAAATCAAACTTTAAAACAGGTGCAAAAATAGTACAGAGAATTCCCATATACTCTGTTTACCCAGATTTCCTAAATATTAACATCTTACATAACCACAGTCCAATTGTCAGTTCACTTTAATTTTGATAAGCCCCTATAATTAAACATTTTATAGATTTAGTAACTTTTATGTGGATATGTTACTAATTTCTCACACCACTTTGAAAATTTTTCACTTTCTATGTACCTTCATCCTATAGTTTCCTAAAATGTGCTAATGTAACATGTATTTAGGTTTCCCCACACAATAAAGGTAGGACAAGAATATTATATACATATGTAGAGACAGGAGAATAAACTTTAAACGATTTGACAAGGAAAGCATTACAAAGAAAGAATGGGATGAAAATAAGATAAAAGGAGGAAAAAGAGAAATAAGGACAGAAAAATCAAAAGAACGGAAAAGAGAGAGGTAGAAGGAATGCTAGGTCCATCTCTGCTTAGTATTGTAATTTGTCTTATATTTTGTGTAAATAGGTTTGATGGCCTAGCGATGGAATTAATAGACGTGCTTGTCTCTGGAATTAAAGTGTTTCTAGAGTAGCCTAGCCAGTTCTTTCACAAAGACATCCTTGCTCTGTAATAGTGACTTTTGCCCTATCTGAACAGGAACTAAGAATTCAGGCCTCCGCTTTTAAATACAATGGAAGATTGGAGAGGAGGTTATGGTCTTAACTTGTCTACAAATGAAAATATTAGTCTGGTGGTGGGTTCCCAAATCTTTGTAATTGGAAAGGCCTTAAAAGCTGACTTTTTTTTTTTTTTTTTTTTTTGAGTGCAGAATATGTTTTCACTGCCTACCCTCTCCTTGCTTGCAGTCTGAGGGGACTTGGGAGCTTTATGGATATTTATGTTTGAAAATGTTTAAAATTAATACATCAATAATGCTTTCTGGTCTCCTTATTCTAGAAACCCTAGATAGACTTTCAAACTTGCTAAAGATTATTTAACTTGGTGTCTCTTTCCCCCCTGCTGCTTTCATTTATCTGTTAAACATTATCATTCAAACAAGCCTAGGATAGGTGTTTAGGGTTGAAAGGGACTGGAGTTGACAGAGGTTGAATAAAGCACATAAAAAGTCTCTTTGAAACATTTTCTTCGAGGCAGGGAAGCTAGCTTTATATTTATGCTCTGCAATGTAGTTCAAGCCCCAAAACATATGAGAATCTTAATAAACACATGTTGAGTGAAAGAATGAACAAATACTAGTAGGCTGATTTAGTTGAGGAAGAAATGTAATACCTTAAATTGCTGTTAAGTTTTTGTTATGCTAATAAAATCTACTGAAGTGCCAACGTAGTTTCCTTCTTTCTTGAAAAAGCCTGGCCTTACATTTTGAAGGGAGGAAAAATAGTAAAATTGTCACTATGTTGTCTTTCATAATTTGCAGCCCCCTATTAGTGAGGAATTTGGAAGAAAAAGACATTCATCTACTTCTGGTGAGGACAGTAGTCGTCATAGACTTCCATCTAATTCCTCTACAAAGCTACCAAATGCTGCTAAGCCTACATCTGCTAATCAGCTTTAGGTCCCAATAAACTCTCCCAGAAGGAATACTTCACAGGAGTCCAGTGACAATTCACACCAGAAAAGTGCTGCCTCAGTTTCAACAGATGGTGAAATGCCTGAGAAATAGACTGTTATGAAAGTTGTTTGCCCTTGAAATCAACATTTGCATCAGTATTTATTTGGGAAAAATCTTCTGATGTTTAATTGTGATCATCACAAAAAAGAAAAAGGAGGAAAAGTGGTAGCATTTTTTTCTAACAAGATAAATTCTAAAAACATTTTCCCTGATGTCATGAGCAAGGATAGTTTTGGTGACCTTTTATAGAGATCCTCTATTAATGTATTTTGGTCCCAGTATTTCTTTTTCAAAGCAATTGTTTACAAGAACAGCATTCCTTAAATATATACAAAAACAATGCCTATATACAAAAAGGAATGCCTAACATTTCAGCTCATACTTCTTAAAGAAGATACAGTATGTTGTATTCATCTCTTCTATAGAGCTTTCCTAAAGAATCCGATCACCCCGTTATCAATTCATATTTGAACTTATCAAAAACAAAGGCAGATTACGTATATATTTTTTAAATTCAGAAAAAGAATATGAAATGATACATTTGCTTTTCTTGTTGATGTATAGTTTAAGGAAACTTTTTTTTTTCTTTTTTTACTAAAGTAGAACTATATTGCAGTTAAATTGGAGTATGAAGTATGTGCACTTTGGATGCTGAGTTTGCTTTTTTCTCCCTAGTCATACCTCATGATTTCCATAGTTATTGTTGTGCTGGTGTGGAGTGTTCTGAATTGGCATCAGCTGGTTACATATTAGAAGTGATTTGCTTTCTGTGACTCTGTATAAGCCTGCACAAGTAATTGAAAACTGGTTGGGATTGGTTGGAATATTGTCCTAAATCAATTAAATCTCACACTGTTTTGAATGCATCTGCTATTTGTACATCTGCAGGTGGGTATGTCACAAGAAGTCAAATTATCTTCAATTTAAAAGGAGTAGTTTTTCCTGTTTCTTTTAGTTTTGTTTTGTGCTCATGTTTTCAAGAGTTATAGCAAATTTATTTCTAATTTTTATTGCTCTTGCAACTGATGTAAATGATAGTTTCAGTTTTGTGGGAATTAAAAAAAAATAAAGCGCTTATTCTAAATTATTTGAATTGATTTTTAATTATTTTGTTTAGATATAGTTGAAAAGCAAAAATATTCAAATTCTGCTAGTAGAAAACCACTCTATTTTGTGAATGAAATTTCAGTTATAAACCTATATCCAATTTATTTACCACATATATTTTCTTGGCAGAGCAGCCAGTTTAATACACTAAATTATTATTTTCTTTTTGATGTTTTTATAGGATGACAACATTGAAAAACATACAATCTTTGGATAAATGGGCTATTCATCAGTAAATGAGATTTTCATTAGTTCATTAGTTTCACCCATGCATAAATGATAATCTGCAGTTTTGTATACAATATTTGGGGGTTATTTTGATGTGTTAATTTTAAGAAATAGTCAAATTTGAATATCCAGAAAATAAATTTACTTAGAGATGTTGGAAAGAGGATGCAAAACAACTAAAGATTAGAATAATAAATTTCTAAATGTTTTCTTAAGTGGATATGTAGTTCTGGCTTTTCACTGAGAAATTTCCAAACCATGCTTATTAGCTTTAAGGGGATCTCTTGAAATAATCTAAAAAGTTTTCTTGATATCCTTTTTGTGCTGAACACATACATATGAAACATGTATTTAAGATTATTTCCACTCACCATATACAAATGTAAATTTGGAGAATTGTATATTTTATATGAAAATAGTAATCAAGAGTTTTGTGATGTGTAATAAATTAGAAATTTTATATTATTTTTATTATAAAAGTAATACATATAACTGGAAAGTTTAGAAAAGCACAAAGAAGAAAATAAAGTACCTTTTTAAAAAAAGAAAAAAACAAAATTGGCATCATGCTATACATATAGTGTTATGACCTTTTTTTCACATATTAGAGGTGAGCATTTCCTGATGTCATTAATATTTTTACACTATGACTTTTACAAGTTATGTAATATTCCAGCAGGTACTTCACATTGCATCATAGTTTATATTTAGCTAATCTCCTGTTGTTGAACTTTAGCATGTGGCCAGGTTTGAGCTGTTACAAACAACAATTTAATAATATTCCTACCGATAAATCTTTGTGTATATATCAAATTGGACTTGCAGGGACATTCACATTATGCCACTTCACTCTTATGAAAGACCTATCTTAGTACGGTAGTGGCTTTTCTCATAAAAGTGAAAATCCTCTTTGGATTTCTTTCAGTTCTCAAAAACAGATACTAAGGTAGGTCTTTTGTAAAAGTAAAGTGCTGTAACAAGAACTTGAGGAAAGTGAGGGATACTGCTCTTTACGCCATTTCAATTTATGAAAGGTTTCTTAAGAATGCTTTACTCGGATGGCAGGGGACACCTGTATTGCTAGCATAAATTCGTAGGAGTTGAAATTCTAAGTAGAAATGTGTTCCCATTCTAACACACTCTAGAGTGGTTGCATGGTTTATACTGAGCCAACAGCATCTGCTTTCCTGCATCCTCACCAACACTGGTTATTATAAATCTTTCTCTTTGATAAATTGAGAAATAAAAACACTATTTTAATGTCATTATATTAATGAGGTTATTAATGAGTGGTAGTTTTTATTGTTTATTAACTATATTATTTGTAGATGGCTTGATCATATCCTTTATGTCTTTCATGATTATCTTTTTCTGATTGATTTATAGAGCTTTTATACTTATCAAGAACATTAACCTTTTGCTTTCTAATTTTTGTTTCTGTATGTTTAACATGGTATGTATATTTTTTGGTAAAAAATTTTAAAAATTTACTCCTTAAATTTTAAATTTAAAACTCAAGCAAATAAAAGCATTGTTATTCAATGAAAAGAAAAACATTATTGACTATAAATCTAAACAGCCCTACCCAAAATTTATGTAAGTCCCTAGAGACTTTAGATGCTTCCTTTTCAATTTTATAAGTAAAAAGGCAACGTTAAAATATTTAAATCCAACTACTTATTTTTTTTAAGAAATAGGTGGGGCCAAATTTAGAATTTTTTTGTACTAAAAGTAGTTATAAGGAAGAAACTTAGGTTTTAAAATCCATATTTTAGTTTTAAAATAGATTTTATGTTTTAAACTTGTGTTTCTAGTTTTGGACTCCACTCTAACATTCTCTCCTTAACTTTTTCCGACATACTTCTCCTTGTTATCATACCAAACAGTGTTACCACTTTCCTTTCTGTGCTTAATCTTTTTGTTCAGTTAATTTTTTAGTTCTTATCAAACTGCTTATTTTTATTTTATTCTTGTATAGAAGACTGATCCAATAGAGAGTAATACCTGATTCTATCACCACTAGATGGCAGAATGGAATAAGTCAGATCTGTAGTCCTTTGACAGGAGTGTGTGTGTGTGTGTGTGTGTGTGTGTGTGTGTGTGTGTGTTTTGGAGAATTCTCACTCCATCTTGTGGTGACATATAATTAAATCAATTACTCTTGCATTCCTAATAGTCGTATGAGTCTCAGCAACTCATGATTACCTTGTTAGGGCAATGCCAAACTGTGCTTAAGTTATTAGTAAATAAACACAGCATTGATTTGTATGGTTAAAGATAAAAATACTCTTGCTTTGGGTTTTTGTCCACTTACTTTAAAACTTAAAGTACTTCATTAACATTATTTATGATTAACTCTCAAGATATAAACAAACAAGAAAATTGTAAGATACATCTGTTTAAATGTGTGGCTAACCTAAGCTATGCATTTAATTCACACAGCAAGTTAGTGAATGGATCCTGCCTGAAATATGAGAAACTTAAAATTAGATGTTACTTAAAAATTTTTTTATTAAAAATTTTTTTTAATGTTTATTTATTTTTGAGATAGAAGAGTGTGAATGGGGGAGGGCAGAGAGTGAGGGAGACACAGAATCCAAAGACTTCCAGGCTCTGAGCTGTCCACACAGAGCCCAATATGGGGTTTGAACTCATGAACCATGAGATCATGACCTGCGCCTAAGTCAGATGCTTAACCGACTGAGCCACCCAGCAGCCCCTAGATGTTACTTTTATAATATAATTGTTATCACACAGCTAGTTGAATGGCAGAGCAAGAATTTGAATTCAAGTAGTCTAGCTCTATACCCCAAGCTCTTCATCTTAACCAGACTGTTCTTTAACAGTTTGAAACATTGAAACATATGGATACTGACTCTAAAACTGAACTGCAATGATTCTTAACTATTATGAAATTGAGTGTCAAGTCTCCTGGTTAAGACTGTTAGGTTTTTGTATCATGGACGTCCTCTGCAGTAATGAATGGTATAGTAGAACATTTAAATATGTACATTGAGTGCTATATGGTACCTCTTTTGGGGGAAAATCATGATTAGGGAACAATATCATTTATGTATTTAAATGTTTTCCAGAGTTAGGTATGGTAAAAAAAAAAAAAAAAAAAAAAAAAAAAAAAACTAAACTGAACATCTTATCCAGAACATGATTATGAAATTTTGTATTACATTAGGGTTATTATTGTCAAGCAACAATACTATAGTGTTCATAAATAATGGTATGTTAGTCTCAAAAAAGCTTGAAGGAAATATGCCACACAGTTAATTAAAAGGAAGCACATCTGGCTTTATACTTTACCAATTTTCCCAATTAACTTGGCCAATTAAGACATGATTTGGTTAATAGAATGGTTTCTACCAATGTACTATACATATTTGCTTCAGTGAAAAAAGCAGAATGTGCTCTTTGTTGTTTTAATTTTGTTTTCTCCAGGTAGTATTCCAGGTCTATAAAATTGAATACTTCTTTGCATGTTTTAAAATATATTAGACCTTCATTACAACATGAACATAATCATAGTACTGCTATGTTTAATGTTAAAATATTCTGGTTTCCAGTTGAATGCCAGTATAACCTAAGAGGAATCTGCCTTTTATGAGAAGGGCTTTGAAAGGGGGAGGCTCTGAGACCCCAAAATTTAGTATGTAGAATTTTATATACTTACAAGTTCTTTGGGGGAGATAATCCATGAATCTGAACTATTGTAATGTCTCACTTTTAGTTCTCTCCTCTTATATATTGAGTAATAATTTTGCTTATTATGTTTTTCCAGCATCACCACTAGTTACTTTTGCCTCATCATAAATATCCAGTCTCTGAGCAGGATATGAGAATCTGCCTTTCCATGACCCATGGCCTCTCCCAGGCTCAGTGACGCTCCGATGACCTCCCACTGCCACTCGCTGCTTCTCACTTCCTTTTGCATGAACCAGAGTATATAATCTAAAGACCAAGGGAGGCTTAAAAATAGCTCCCACATTTGTCAAAAACACTTTAAGAAACTTCTCTGGGTTGTCAAGGCAGTATGGTATAATGCAGTGGTACTCAATTTGGGCGTAATACTTTCAGAGGAGTTTACATAGACATAAATCATTTTAAAGGAATCAATTTCCAGATTCTCAACTTCTGTAAGTACTCTTTTGTAAAACTGATTTATCTGGTCAATATGCTTGAGTTCCTGGTAATCTCTTTCCCACTTTATAATTTCCTTACCCATCCCAAGTATTACTCTTGATGTGAAAGCCATTATGGGCCACACAAAGGTGAAACCTTCTTTAATGATTCGTTGAGCTCTCATAAATTCAAGATTTGCTGAATTTGTGTTTAAGAATATTTCTGTTAAGAGTAAGGCTTTGTTGGGGTGCCTGGGTGGCTCGGTTGGTTAAGCATCCGACTCTTAAATTTGGCTCAGGTCATGATCTCAGGGTCTTGGGAGCGAGCCTCACATCAGGCTCCGTACTGAGCATGGACCCTCTGCTCCTCATGCACGTGCTCTCTCTCTCTCTCTCTCTCTCAACAAACAAACAAACAAACAAACACCTGTCTTTATTTTGCTTGGTGTTCGGTGTGTTGTTCAATGAAAGAACATATGTTTTATCAAGTCATACAGAATATAATTACTGTCCTCATTTCATCTGATAAAATGTTTAAAATTTTCTACTTCCTGTTTACAAGAAATATTATTTTAAAAATATTTGCCAGAGAAATTTGTTCTTAGCGTATTAAAACATTCTCTTTCGGGGCGCCTAGGTGGCTCAGTCAGTTAAGCGTCTGACCTCGGCTTAGGTCATGATCTCTCTGTTTTGAGAGTTTGAGCCCCGCATCGGGCTCTGTGCTGACAGCTCAGAGCCTGGAGCCTGTTTCGGATTCTGTGTCTCCCTCTCTCTCTGCCCTTCCCCTCCCTGCTCGTGCTCTCTCTCTCTCTCTCTCTGTCTCAAAAATAAATAAACATTAAAAAAAATTTTTTTAACATTCTCTTTCATTAGATTTCATTAAAAAGTTGGATCATGATTCCTCTCAAGATATGCATTTCCAATAAACTTGTAGCAGAGATTGTCAAGCTGATTAATCCATTTCTCCTTTCCCTGCTGCATACTGCTAGACTGCAAGCCCATCTTCCTGCTGTCTCAGGTTTGCCAGTATAACTGGTTCTGGGTTTTGGAAAGGTAGAGGAACTAAGGGGCACCACTTCCAAACCTGCCCACATGATCATGCCATCTCCACGTTCATTTTTCCCTTTCTGGGCTATGTGGAAGCTACATGTTGAAGACAGTAGAGCCTCAAGATGGGAGGAACCTGTGTACCTGAATCACTGCCTCATCCCTTTTGGGATTCCATATTATCAAGCAATAGTCTTCTGTATTAAGCCATCAAGAATTTGATGTTTATCTGTTACAGTAGCTAGTATTACCTTAACTAATAACACAAAATTTACTACCTATGTTTAGTCATTACCCAAATGTGTATATATGTTGTCTTCCTCAATTCTGTATTAATATTTGTAATAAATCCAGAAAAAAAATTTTTACCAATTAGAACTTATGGTCAGAGGAAAATAAATGAAAATTTAAATTATATACTTATTTTTGTTGTAGATATGTATCTGGTGATAAGACTTTCAAACATTAACACGTATTAAAAATATGGAGAAAATGGAATGGAAATACAAGTTCTTGGAGAAGACAGAACGGTGTAAATTTTCTAAATGTTAAAGAAGGGCTTGCTCATATATTTAAAAAATGGATGTAAATGGGTTTCATTGGATTCACTTAAAAGGTGATGTTTATAATTACAAGTATCAATATTCATAATATGCTGGAAAATCTGACCTTTGCAACTATTAACATGAAAAAAATTAAATGTCAGCTTACAATTTTATGAGGAATGCATAAGTTTTGAAAATTAGAAGGTTTTCAAGCAAAAATATTTGAACACTGATGCGAGCAGGGAAAATGCAGACTTTGGAGTTAAGTAGCTCTGCAGCCAAACTCTGGTTCTGCTGTATCACTGGGCATGTTATGTTAACTTTGGGCCCTTACTCTACTCCCGGTATTTAAATGATAATGCATGTAAATTACTATCTAGCACTAACCTGCTCCTATTAAGTACTTCCGGGAGGGGAAAAAAAAATTAGCCACTCAGGTGAAAAGTAATTCATCAAATCCTTTATTTCTGAGAGTGAATGAAAAGTTAGGTCCAGCGAAGGGGAAGAACTTTATTTGGGAGAGTGGGGATAATTTGGGGACAGAAGGATGAAAAGAAGCTCTGCATGGCAACATAGGACCAGAAGGATCCTTATTTGGGAGGACACTAGGACACTAGGAAGGACAGCAAGGTTGTGAGTAAAAGGAAAGTGAAAAGGAAGCCTAAATTTGCTTTAACTTACTTTGGTTCTAGTCTACCAAGCAATTAAAATAGTTCTCAAATTTAAAAATTGCTCAAAAGATTGCTTTTAAGTTGGTGTAATTATTTTATATGTACCATATATAGCATGTACTTTATGAATCTCCTCCCTTGGGTTCCATGTGACTTCTATTTTAAGTAGCTCCAGAGTGATACCAGAGAATTAAAGTAGGTCAACTGCTACCTGCATTTGTTTCCTTTATAATTCTTTTAAATCTGAGAAAATTCAAGGCATTAAATATGGCAATTTCTTTACCTAGTATCTCTGATTCTAGTTTGTACCTACTGAGACAGCAGATGAATGCCAGTGGCCATGGCTAGAACAGAAACTGGAGAGGGCTGTGGAATTGCAAAGTTCATGCCTGGTAAATGGAGAAATGCAATTAAAAGGATAGCTGGTGTCACCTGACCTTTGTTACTTTGCACGCATTTGCAAAGATGTATCTACTAGTCATGAAAGCATTATCTTTAATAGCATAAGGTTAAAAACAACCTGAATATCCATCAGTAAGGGACTTGTTATAGTATGGCTATATAATGGGATTCCATTGAGTATACCAACTCAACAGTTGATTAGAAAAAAATGGGATATTCCTTAAGGAATAATAAGGAGTAATCTGTAATCCAGGTTAAATGCAAAAAGCAAGCCTTGGGGCGCCTGGGTGGCTCAGTCAGTCAGCTAAGCCTCTGGCTCTTGATTTTGGCTCAGGCCATGATCTCATGGCATATATATACTATGATATATATTATATATATATAATATATATATTTATATATATATATATATATATATATATATATATATATATAAAATATTGTGCTGACAGTGAGAAACCTGCTTAGGATTCTCTCTCCCTTCCTCTTTGTTCTTCCCCTGCTTGTGCTCTTGCTCCCTCTCTCAAGAATTAAATAAAAAACTTTATAAAAAAAAACAAACATGGCTCACAGCAATGTGTCTAGAATTCCACCTTTTGATATTAAAATACTTACATATCTGGCCGCCTGGGTGGCTTGGTTGGGCAGCCGACTTCGGCTCAGGTCATGATCTTGCAGTTCATGGGTTCGAGCCCCACATCGGGCTCTGTGCTGATGGCTCAGAGCCTGGAGCCTCCTTGGGATTCTGTGTCTCCCTCTCTTTCTGCCTCTCTCCCACTATGGCTCTATTTCTCTCTCTCAAAAATAAGTAAACATTAAAAAATTTTTAAATATTTACACATCTGCTTGCAAACAAATTGAATAGCCCTAGAAGGATAAATAAGAAAGTGATTAATAGGGGCACCTGGGTGGCTCAGTTGGTTAAGTAAGTGTCCAACTTCCCCTCAGGTCTTGATCTCATAGTTCATGAGTTCGAGCCTGCATCAGGCTCTCTGCTGTCAGCACAGAGCCCACTTTGGATTCTCTGTTCCCCTCTCTCTGCCTCTCCCTCATACACTCTCTCTCAAAAATAAGCATTTTTTTAAAAAGTAATAATGGTTACCTGTGGGGAGGAGAACTGGGTAACTGGAGGGTTAGAGAGGAAGGAGACTTTTAACCTATTCTATTCCCTTTAAATTTTGTGCTATATGTTATTAAAAAGAAAAATTTAAGTTCTAAGTTTCACACGTCTGAGAAATTAGGATTTATTACTACTGACTTATTGTAACATCCCCTTACATTTCTCTGTAAAGACAAACAGTACTAGCTGCTCCATACATACATACATGTATATATATGTTTATATACATATATATATCTGGATTTTTGGATGTTGGGGTTTTAAGCAGGAGGTAATAAATTATGCACCTTCTCCATCAGTGCCCCAAACCAACTCAGATATACCCAGGAGTCAGAAGAGGAAGGAGCAATATATCTATTACTGCCAGTAATGCTGGATTTGACAACTGGGTTTAATACTCCTTTGCTCAGAAAGTTGAACTTGCCTGTCCAGAGACAGCTGGACAAATGCAGGCTTCTCCCCGAAGGGAAGTGGCTCACCATTTGGAAGAGGATGAGGAGATGAGGGAAAACTGGTAAGTTCTAGGGAGTTTGGCCGGGTAAGAGGAAGGGAGAGAGGAGCTGAGCAGGACGGCTCAGTTAATTCGCCAGTCTCACCAGTAACTCACACATGGGAAGGAGAGGAGAGTAGAGAGGAGGGAGGAAACTACTTTTCCCTGTATAAGCTCCTAGAAGGCTTTTAGTGTCTATTCTGTGGACTCCAGCAGCAACGCTGGGAAAAGGAAAGACTGGTTCCTCCCATAAACACCCAGCATTACTGCATCCAGGGCTCTGCGACTGATTACCTGTAACAACTGATCTCTGCTAATACCCCTGCAGCTAGTCTGATTACCATCCCTTGTATGCCTTGCACAGCTTCTTGCCTTTTGCACACAGTTTTCCTGGTCCTTTCTTCCCCTCAATTGGTGCCCATTTTTCTTTTTCAGGTGCAGACTAAGCTCTGCCTTGGCAGCCCCTTGCACCTCTGAGCCCTTTCAGAACATGTTCCTTGATCGCGTTGCCCCCCCCCCCCCCCGCGTATGTTTCCTGTCTTGTTACATTTTTCCTTATGGTTCTAGGCTGTACTACTTTAACTTTTCAGTCCTAAAGCGATCAATTAAGGAAAGCTTAACTTCCAAAAAAAAAAAAAAAAGGAAGAAAAAAAAAAAAAGACCACATGGGCCACAGTTACGCAATTTAGACATAGGAAACTAAGATTTGTAACTTTTGACCCATTTTAACATCCCAAATACAATATAGAAAACAATGTGTGGTGGAGGAACAGAGGCATCCCTTCCCAGGCTATGTAACTTTAGTGTACCATGAGGGAAATTTAATCTCTCTCCTTGTTCCTAGCTCTTGTTTCCCAGGATACTATGGCAATTGTTTGTTCATAGATGCCCCATAAGCTCATGGAGGCGGCTGAGAATTAAGTTGCTTATTAATTCATTTAGTCTTGACCTACATATGGTTGAATAATCACAGGGCCATCTGTCCTCCTTAATTAACATGCAGAGATGAGGAGATTGCTCTCTACCTTCTGTGGATCATGTGTGAATCTTGTCAAGGGGGCCCCAAAATGACTTGCTGCCAGAGTCCTGGCAAGTGCTTATAAGTGAAACCAACAGCTAATAGGAGAGCTTTTGTTTTTGCTTGTTTTGTCTTTTCAAAAAGGCCTCCTGTTGTGAGTAGCCCTTGCTAATTCATCAGCCAAAAGCAATCTCGTAAATGAATAAGCAATAGGGTATTTCCTTTCAGTTTAGGAGATAGAATCAGAAGTTTTCCCAGATGCGTATGAGTTCCATCTCCCACAGGCTTCCACATTTCTCACAGGGTCCTCACACTTGCCTGTATGAAATGGATGGACTAAAGCAGTCTTTTACAGAGTAGTACTACCTTTTGGTGGTTGACATGGAATGTGATGGGTTAAAAGTTGTCAACTAAAACTAGACAAACCCTGGGGCGCCTGGCTGGCTCAGTAGAGCATGCAACTCGATCTCGGGTTGTGAGTTTCAGTCCCACGTTGTGTGTAGAGATTACATAAAAACAAAACCTTAAAAAATAATAAAAATAATAAAACTCATTGATAATTTTGGAGCTGAAACCTTGGAATATCTGTGAACTTTTATGACCAGAAATTCCTATTTAACAGTTATCAAGGACCTGACCAAATGAAGGGTTTCATAGCTTTGGTGAGATGGATGACCAAACAGTCATGTGGATGATAATAGCTTCCATGTTAGAGTGCTTCCCTGTATACTGCCATATGCTTTATATCTCTCGAGCCTCAGTATATCCTTGTGAGGTACACAGGGCAGGGTTATAATCATCATTTTATAGATCAATGAAAATAATTAAAGAGCCCTAGAAAGGTGAGATAACTTGTTAAGAATCATTGAAGTACAGAGTTGGAACTAACACCCTGATTCTGGTCTCCTTATGAAGTGCTGTTTCCAATATACTAGTACCCTGATGGAGTTTCCATGCATCCCTTACAGTACTCTGTGCCATGACAATTGACTTATAATGTGACCACAAGCTGCATTATATCTCTATGAGTGCAAAGTGAACCAATCAGACTAAAAAGACATTGACTGGGACTTTACCAGAGATGAAGAACTATGAGATAGCATGAGTTTTGAGTTTTCTTCTTTTCTCTTGAATGCATCTACCACATATTCAAGTTCACCTGCATAAAAATGACAGACTACCAAAACAATCTTGAAAAAGAACAACAAAGTAGGAAGACTCACACTTAACCAATTTCAAAAAGTACTACAAAGCTATAGTAATCAAACAGTGTGGTACTGGCACACAGACATAGACCAATGAAATAGGACAGAAAGCCTAGAAATAAATCTAGAAATATATAGTCAATTAGTTTCCAATAGGGGTGCCCAGACCATTCAGATGAGATCAGGCATATTCAGGGTGGTATGGGCATAGACTGCCAAGACCAATCAATGGGGAAAGGATTATCTTTTTTTTATATATAAAGTTTTTTAATGTTTATTTTTGAGAGAGAGTGTGTGTGAGAGGGTGAGGGGCAGAGAGAGAGGGAGACACAGAATCTGAAGCAGGCTCCAGGCTCTGAGCTATCAGCACAGAGCCCAGTGTAGGGCTCAAACTCACGAACTGCAAGATCATGACCTGAGCTGAAGTCAGACACTTACCTGACTGAGCCACCCAGGCATCCCAGGATTATCTTTTCAACAAATGGTGTTGACAAAACTGGATATTCACATGCAAAAGAATGAAGTTGGACTCTTATACTATAATTGAAAAATTAACTCAGAATGGATCAAAGACCCAAATTTAAAAGCTAAAACTAGAATACTCTTAGAAGAGAATATAGGGGAAAACCTTCATGACTTTGAATAAGAAACTGGTTTCTTAAGTATTACATCAAAAGCACAGGCAAAAAAAGAAAAAAAATAGATGAATTGGACTTCATCAAAATTAAGAACTTTTGTGCATCAGATGATACTATAAAGAGAGTGGAAAGGTAACCTATAGAATGGGAGAAAATATTTGTAAGTCAATATCCAGAATATACAAAGAACTCCTACAACTCAACAACAAAAGGGCAGCCCAATTCAAAAATAGGCAACTTGAATAGACATTTTACTAAAGACAATATATAACTATAACTTGCCAGTAAACACATGAAGCGATGATCAGCATCATTTGCATTAGGGAAATGCAAATCAAAACCACAATGAGACACTACTTCATACACATGAGGATGACTATTATAAAAACAAAAACAAAAATAAGTGTTGGTGAGGATGTGGAAAAATTAAAACTTTGTGCATTGCTGGCAGAAATGGTGCAACCTCTGTGAAAAAAAGTTTGGCAGTTCCTTAAAATGTTAAACATAGAATTACCATTGACCCACCTAGTCTACTTCTGAGTATATATCTAAATGACTTGAAAATGGGCTCAAAGAAATACTTGTACACCAATGTTCATAGCAGCATTATTCACAATAGCCAAAAGGTGGAAATAACCCAAATGTCCATTGACAGGTGAATGGATAAATAAAATGTGGTTTATCCATACAGTGGAATAGTACTCAGCCATAAAAAGATATCAAATTCTGATACATGTTGTTTGGATGAAACCTGAAAACATTTGCTAAGTAAAAGAAGCCAGACACAAAAGGGCAAATATTATATTATCTCACTCATATGAAGTACCAATAATAGGCAAATTCATAGAAACATATTAAAATAGAGGTTACTAGGAGCTAGGGGGAGGGGGAATGGGGAGTTATTGCTTAATGGGAATAGGGTCTCTGGGTTCATGAAAACGTTTTGGAAACAGATAGTTTGGAAACAGTTGCACAATATTGTGAATATACTTAATACCACTGAATTGTACACTTAAAATAGTTGAAATGGTAAATTTTTATGGTATTTATATTTTACCACTATAAAAAAGATTTGAATGTAAAACAAAGTATCAACTAGATACTTTATAGAGATAGAGAAGCAGAAGTTCACAATCACTCAGAAAATAATCGAAATCTATTTGGAAGAAGGGAACAAGTCTTGAGTGGCAGAAACCAAGAGGAGTGAGTTGGATATAACTTCATGGAGAAAGCTGTGGAATAAGAACAGGGAAAAGAGCAGATGAGAATTGAGTGTCCCTTATTTACCAGACTCCATGAGAAAGCTTTTATATGCTTTTTTCATTTAATCCTTACAGCAATCCTGTGTGGTAGGTACTGTTATTAACCTAATGTTTTGTGTAAGAAAACTGAATCTTAGGTTAATAACTTGCTCAAGGACTTGCCTAATGAGTGGTAGAGCCAGAATTTAAAATCTGGCCTGTGACCTCCAGAATTCATACTCTTATTTTGTTGATGTCAACTTTTTAGGTATAGGAACTGGAACAACAGTTTCCATCCCACAGGCTTGTTGTGGGGGTTAAAGAGCATTTTTGAAGTGGAAATTTCTGAATATACCTAAGGATGCTATGTTATTCTTTGATTGCTCTGTCCTCTGTGCTCCCAGAGGAGGCTGAGACCTCTTCTACTCTCTGAAAACAAAACAAAACAAAACAAAACAAAAAGAAAGACAGAAAGAAAAAAAAAGAAAAGAAAAGAAAAAAATGCACTCTGTAGCAGAGTGAATTGTTCACTAAAGAATGTTCTCATACCCCTCTACCATTCGTGAATTTCTCAGTGGCAAAGACTATCTTATTTTTTGTTTTTGGCAGGACTTTTTAAAGAGAGTTCTTCTCCTTTTTTTTTTTAATTTTATTTTTTAAATTTACATCCAAATTAGCATATAGTGCAACAATGATTTCAGTAGATTCCTCAGTGCCCCTTACCCATTTAGCCCATCCCCCCTCCCACAACCTCTCCAGTAACCCTGTTTGTTCTCCATATTTAAGAGTCTCTTATCTTTTATCCCCCTCCGTGTTTTTATATTATTTTTGCTTCCCTTCCCTTATGTTCATCTGTTTTGTCTCTTAAAGTCCTCATATCGGGCACCTGGGTGGCTCAGTCGGTTAAGTGTCTGACTTTGGCTCAGGTCATGATCTCACACTCAGTGAGTTCAAGCCCCACAACAGGCTCTGTGCTGACATCTCAGACCCTGGAGCCTGCTTTGGATTCTGTGTCTCCCTCTCTCTGCTCCTCCATGCTCACTCTCTCTGTCTCTCTCTATCTCAAAAATAAATAAACCTTAAAAAATAAAATAAGTCCTCAAAAGAGTAAAGTCATATGATATTTATCTTTCTCTAATTTTACTTATCATAATACCCTCTAGTTCCATCCACATAGTTGCAAATGGCAAGATTTCATTCTTTCTGATTGCCAATACTCCATTGTATGTATATATACCACATCTTCTTTATCCATTCATCCATCGATGGACATTTGAGCTCTTTCCATACTTTGGCTATTGTTGATAGTGCTGCTATAAACATTGGGGTGCAAGTGCCCCTTTGAAATAGCATACCTGTATCCCTTGGATAAATACCTACCTAGTAGTGCAATTCCTGGGTCACAGGGTAGTTCTATTTTTAATTTTTTGAGGAACCTCCATACTGTTTTCCAGAGTGGCTGCACCAGTTTGCATTCCCACCAACAATGCAAAAGAGATCCTCTTTCTCCGCATCCTCACCATCTGTTGTTGCCTGAGTTGTTAATGTTAGCCATTCTGACAGGTGTGAGGTGGTATCTCATTGTGGTTTTGATTTGTATTTCCCTGACGATGAGTGATGTTGAGCATTTTTTCATGTGTCAGTTGGCCATCTGGATGTCTTCTTTGGAGAAGTGTCTATTCATGTCTTTTGCCCATTTCTTCACTGGATTATTTGTTTTTTTGGGTGTTGAGTTTGAGAAGTTCTTTATAGATTTTGGATACTAACCCTTTATCTGATATGTAGTTTGCAAATATCTTCTCCCATTCTGTTGGTTGCCTTATAGTTTTGCTGATTGTTTCCTTCGCTGTGCAGAAGCTGTTTATTTTGATGAGGTCCCAATTGTTCATATTTGCTTTTGTTTCCCTTGCCTTCAGAGACATATTGAGTAAGTAGTTGCTGTGGCATTTTTTTTTAATGTTTCAAGTTTTTATTTAAATTTCAGTTAATTAACATATAGTGTAATATTAATTCAGGAGTAGAATTTACTGATTCAACACTTACAACCCCAGTGCTCATCACAAGTGCCTTGTTTAATACCCATCACCCATGTAGCCCATCCCCCACCCATGTCCCCTCCAGCAACTCTCAGCTTGCTCTCTATAATTAAAGAGTCTTTTTATGGTTTGCTTTCCTTTCTCTTTTTTTTCTTTCCCCTCTGTTCATTTGTTTTGTTTCCTAAATTCCACATATGAGTGATATCCTATTAGTCTTTCTCTGACTGACTTATTTCACTTAGCATAATAAACTCTAGCTACATCCATGTCATTGCAAATGACAAAATTTTATTCTTTCTGATGGCTGAGTAATATTCCATTGTATATATATACCACCACTTTTTTTTTTAATACCACTTGTTCTTTATCCATTCATCAGTCAATGAACATTTGGGCTCTTTTCATAATTTAGCTATTGTTGATAATGTTGCTATAAACATTGGGGTGCATGTGCCCTTCGAATAAATAATTTTTGTATCCTTTGGATAAATACCTAATAGTGCAATTGTTGGGTCATAGGGTAGTTCTTCTTTTTTTAAGTTTATTTATTTATTTTGTGTGTGGGGAGAGTGAGCGGGGAGGGGCAGAGAGAGGGGGAGAGAGAATCCTATGTAGGCTCTGTACCATCAGTGCAGAACCCATCATAAGGCTTGATCCCACAAACCCTGAGATCATGACCTGAGCCAAATCAAGAGTTGGATGCTCAGCAGACTGAGCCACCCAGGCACCCTGGGTCATAGGATATGGTAGCTCTATTTTTAACCTTTTGGGAACCTTCATGTTCTCCAGAGTGGCTGCACGAGTTTGCATTCCCACCAAAAGTGTAAAAGCATTCCCCTTTCTCCACATCCTTGCTAACACCCATTGTTTCCTGTGTTAATTTTAGCTCGTCTGACAGGTGTGGGGTGATATCTCATTTTAGTTTGATTTATACTTCCCTGATGATGAGTGATGTTGAGCATCTTTTCATGTGTCTGTTAGCAATCTGGGTGTCTTCTCTGGAAAAGTGTCTATTCATGTCTTCTGCCCATCTCTTCACTGGATTATTTGTTTTTTTGGGTGTTGAGTTTGATAAGTTTTTATAGATTTTGGATACTAACCCTTTATCTGATATGTCATTTGCAAATACCTTGTCCCATTTGGTTGGTTGCCTTTTAGTTTTGTTGATTGTTTCCTTTGCTGTGCAGAAGCTTTTTATCTTGATGAAGCCCCAAAAGTTCATTTTTGCTTTTGTTTCCCTTGCCTCCGGAGATGGTCTAGTAAGAAGTTGCTATGGCCAAAGTCAAAGAGGCTGCTGCCTATGTTCTCCTCTAGGATTTTGATGGTTTCCTGTCTCACATTTAGGCCTTTCAACTTTTTTGAATTTATTTTTGTGTATGGTGTAAGAAAATGGTCCAGTTTCATTCTTTTACAGGTTGTCATCCAGTTTTCCCAATAGCATTTGTTGAAGAGATTGTCTTTTTTCCACTGGATATTCTTTCCTGCTTTGTCAAAAAGTAGTTGACCATGTAGTTGTGAGTCCACTTCTATATTTTCTATTCTGTTCTATTGATCTATGTGTCTCTTTTTGTGCCAGTACCATACTTTCTTGATGACTGCAGTCTTGTAATATAGCTTGAAGTCTGGAATTGTGATGACTCAAGCTTTGCTTTTCTTTTTCAAGATTGCTTTCACTATTTGAGGTCTTTTGAGGTTCCATACAAATTTTAGGATTGTTGGTTCTAGCTCTGTGAAAAATGCTGCAGTATTTTGATAGAGATTGCATTAAATGTCTGGATTGCTTTGTATAGACATTTTAACAGTGTTTGTTCTTCCGATCCATGAGCACGGAATGTTTTTCCATTTTTTTAAACAAAATTTTCATTTATTTATTTTGAGAGAGAGAGAGAGCATGTGAGCAAGTCAGGGAGAGGTGCAGAAAGAGAGAGAGGGAGAAAGAGAATCCCAAGCTGGCTCAGTGCTGTCAGCGTGAGCCTGATATGGGACTCTGTCCACGAACCACAAGATCATGACCCAAACCAAAATCAAGAGTCTGACACTCTACTGATTGTGCCATCCAGGAGCCCCTGTTTTTCCATTTCTTTGTGTCATCTGCAATTTCTATCATAAGTGTTCTCTAGTTTTCAGAGTACAGATCTTTTACCTCTTTGGTTAGGTTTATTCCTAGGTATCTTATGGTTTTGGTGCAATTGTAAATGGGATCAATTCCTTTATTTCTTTTTTTGCTGCTTCATTTTTGGTGTATAGAAGTGCAACAGATTTCTCTACATTGATTTTGTATCCTGTAGCTTTAATGAATTCATTTGTCAGTTCTAATAATTTTTTGATGGATTCTTTCGGGTTTTCTTCGTAGAGTATCATGTCATCTGCAAATAATGAAAGTTTGACTTCTTCCTTGCCAATTTGGATGCCTTTTGATTTTTGTTGTTGTTGTTGTTGTTGTTGTTGTTGTCTGATTGCTGAGGATAAGACTTCCAGTACTATGTTAAATAACAATGGTGAGAGTGGACATTCCTGTCTTGTTCCTCACTGTAGGGGAAAAGCTCTCAGTTTTCCCCTATTGAGGAGGATATTAGCTGTAGGTCTTTCATATATGGCCTTTATGATGTTGAGGTATTTTCCCTCTATCCCTACTTTGTTGAGGGTTTTTATCAAGAGTAGATGCTATGCTTTGTCAAATGCTTTCTGTATCTATTAAGAGGATCATATGGTTCTTATCCTTGATTTCATTAATGTGTTGTATCATGTTGATTGATTTGTGCATATTGAACTGCACTTGCAGCCCAGAAATAAATTCCACTTGATCATGGTGAATAGTTCCTTTAAAGTACTGTTTGATTCGATTTGCTAGTATTTTGTTAAGAACTTTTTCATCCATGTTCATCAGAGATATTGGTCTGTATTTCTCCTTTTTTAGTGGTGTCTTTGGGTTTAGAATCAAAGTAATGCTGACTTCATAGAATGAGTTTGGAAGCTTTCCTTCCATTTCTATTTTTTGGAACAGTTTGAGAAGAATAGGTGTTAACTATTCTTTAAATGCTTGGTAGAATTCCCCTGGGAAACCATCTGGCCCTGGACTTTTGTTTGTTGGGAGATTTTTGATTACTGATTCAATTTCCTTATTGGTTATAGGTCTGTTCAAATTTTCTATTTCTTCCTGTTTCAGTTTTTGTAGTTTATATGTTTCTAGGAGTTTGTTCATTTCTTCCAGATTCCCCAATTTGTCGGCATACAGTTTTTGATAATATTCTCTTATAATTGTATTTCTGTGGTGTTGGTTGTGATCTCTCCTCTCATTTGTGATTTTATTATCCTTTCACTTTTCTTTTTGACAAATCTGGCTAGGGGTTTATCAATTGTATCAATTCTTTCAAAGAACCAGCAACGAGTTTTGAGGATCTGTTCTGATGTTTTTGTTTTTGTTTTTTTCTATATCACTTATTTCTCCTCTAATCTTTATTATTTCACTTCTTCCACTGGCTTTAGGCTTCACTTGCTGTTCTTTTTCTAGACATTTTAGGTGTGCAGTTAGGTTGTGTATTTGAGATATTTCCTACTTCTTGAGGTAGGTAGTATTGCTATATACTTCCTTCTTATGACCACTTTTACTGCATCTCAAAGGTTTTGGGCTGTCATGTTTTCATTTTCATTTGTTTCCATGTTTTTATTTCTTCTTTAATTTCCTGGATGACCAATTCATTCTTTAGTAGGATGTTCTCTAACTTCCATGTATTTGTGGTCTTTCCAGTTTTTTTTTTTCCTTGTGTTTGACATCAAGTTTCATTGCCTTGTGGTTGGTAAATATGCATGGTATGATCTCGATCTTTTTGTACTTATTGAGGCCTGATATATGACCTAGTATGTGATCTATTGTAGAGAATGTCCCATGTACAGTCGAGAAGAATGTTTATTCTGCTGCTTTAGGATGAAATGTTCTGAATGTATCTGTTAAATCCATTTGGTCCAGTGTGTCATTCAAAGCCATTTTTTCCTTGTTGGTTTTCTGCTTAGATGATCTGTCCAATGTTGTAAGTGAGTGTTAAAGTCCCCTACTATTATCGTATTATTATCAATGAGTTTTTATATTTTTATGTTTATATATTTGGGTGCCTCCGAGTGGGGGCATAAATATTTACCATTGTTAGATCTTGTTGATGGATAGATCCCTTTATTATGATATAGTGCCCTTCTTTATCTCTTGTTACAGTCTTTATTTTAAAGTTTAATTTGTCTGATATATGTATGGTTACTCCGGTTGTCTTTTGATATCCATTAGCATGATAGATGGTTCTCCATCCCCTCACTTTCAATCTGCAGGTGGCTTTAGGTCTAAAATGAGTCTCTTGTAGGTAGTATATAGATGGGTCTCTCTTTTTTTTTTAATCCATTCTGAGACTCAATGCCTTTTCAGTGGAGCATTTCATCCATTTACATTCAGAGTGATTATTGATAGATATGAATTTAGTGCCATGTATTCCCATTAAGTCATTGTTTCTAGAAATTTTTTCTGTTCTTTTCTAGTCTTTGTCAATTTTGGTCTTTCTTAACCACTCAAAGAGTCCCCTTTCATATTTCTTGCAGGGCTGGTTTAGTAGTCATTAACTCCTTTACCTTTTGTTTGTCTGGGAAACTCTTTATCTGTCTTTCTATTCTGAATGACAGCCTTGCTGGACAAATACTTTTGGCTGCATTTTTTTTTTCCCATTTAGCACAAATATAGCATGCCACTCCCTTCTGGCCTGCCAAGTTTCTGTGGATGGATCTGCTGCTAACCTTGTCTTTCTTTGGAAGTTGGAGATTTCTTTTCCTTTGCTCTTTCAGGAATTTTTTCTCTATCTCTGTATTTTGAAAATTTTCTGTGATATGTCTTGACATTGGCCTGCTTTTGTTGATTTAATGGAAGTTATATATGCTTCCTGGATTTAGATGTCTATTTCCATCCTCAGAGAGTTTTCAGCTATAATCGCCTCAAATACACCTTCTGACCCTTCCCTTCTCTTCTTCTGGGACTCTTATGATACGAATGTTATTATGCTTTAAGGAGTTGCTGAGTTCTCCCAGTCTACATTTGTGATCCAATATTTTTCTTTCCTTCTTCTTTTCAGCTTCATTATTTTCCATAATTTTATCTTCTATATAACTTATTTGTTCCTCTGCCTCTTTCATCCTTGTGGTCATTACTTCCAGTCAGTTTTGCATCTCGGTTATAGCATTTTTTATTTTGGCTTCATTTTTAGGTCTTTTGTCTTTGGGGTAACCTGGTGTCTTCTATGCATTTTACAAGCCCAGCTTGTATCCTTATTATTGTTATTTTAAATTCTGGATCAGGCATATTATTTATATCTGTTTTTATTAGATCCCTGGCCCTGAACTTTTCTTGTTCTTTCCTTTGGGATGAAATCCTATGTCTTGGCATTTTGTCTAGGTCTCTGTCTTCTTCTCTATGTTAGAAAAGCCTATTATGTTTCCTCCTCTTGAGAGTAATGGCTTTATTAAGAAAAGGCCATATAGTGTCCAGGGTCTGGTGCTTCTGGAGGGTCTCTATTATGTGTTGTGTGGACTCTGCTGCTGTGTTTTGGCTGCTCTTTCCCTCAGGTCAGCCTTCTGAAGAGTTTCTCCTTGCTTGCAGTGGGGGAGTGTTTGGACCTTGTACAAAGTGTGTTGACTTTTAACTATGCTCTGGTGTGCTCTGGTCTGCTTGTTAAAAGAGGCCTGATTATATCTCCATTAGAGCTGAAGCTTTGCAGTAATCTCTGGTCAGTAGACTTGATGGGTTCTGGGTGTTTGTGCTGGTCTTCTGGGGGAGGTACCCACTACTCTGGTCCTCAGGCACACCTGTCCTAGTAAAGAAGAACATGCAGAAGGCAGAAGGTTGGGATTTGGTGTGAGCAGCTCAGGCCACCAGTGTTGGCATTGTGCTGCTCCCTGAAGTCAGTCTGTGCTGATGGGCAGGGAAGTTCACACCCACAGTTGTCCAGGAAGCCCTCACAGAAGAGCAAAACTTCTCCCCTCATGTGTCCCAGGCATCCCTCAGATCCCTACCTTCACCTTGTCTGTGTCCAGGCCATTTGCCCACCTGGCAGTTCTGTGCTCCTGTGTTTTATCTCAGGCACACTGAGTTTCAAAACTCTAAATTTTAGGGACCTGGTGCAGTGCAAACACATTCTGATCCTGTGGGGGATGGTCTCGCTGCACTGGGGCTGGTGCTAGTGTTCCGGAATGGCAGTTGCACCAATGTTCAGGAGCTTGGAGTTTAAAGTGCAGCAAGACAGCAAGACACCCTCACCAGGTGTCTCTGCCTTTATGCTTAAGTGTGTGTTTGTGTGTGTGTGTGTGGGGGGTGCGTTGAACACAACAGCACCTGCCAATTCTTTTGTCCCCTGAGAGGCAATGTTACCTCTCCCAGATACACTCCAAGGAGGGGAACTGTCTCTCCAAGTGGGTCCCAGGGGATCCTCATATTGTGCCGTTGCCCTCTCTCTCCACAGGCACACTGCAGCACCTTCCAGGCTCAATACCAACCATGGCATAGACTTTTAAAATTCCAGTCTTTGAGCTCTGCTGGTGTAAAACTCATAATAATCAGCCCCCCTCATTTTCCCAGTCAGTGGCTTTGGAGAAGTGTTTTTCTTGTGTGATCCCTTGTCTGCTTCTCTCTCTCTCCCTCATGCTGTCCCTCTCTGTCTCCATGATCAGGGTTCCCTCCCCTTTGCAGTATCCATGATCCTTTTGTCCCCTAAGTCATGTCTTTGCTCCTTTTACCTTCCATGATTTGGCCTCTTCTCTCCCTCTACTTGTGGAGTTTGTTTTGTCAGTCCACAGATCAATTTCTTGGGTGTTCAGAATGATTTCATAATTAACTAGTTGTGTTCAAGGGACTAGGCAAGCATAGGGTCATCCTATTACTCTGCCATCTTAACTCTCCTGGCAGGATTTTTAAAACTTTTTAATTTTATTGCCTTTTTTTCTTTAATAGAGGAAGGGGAGAGGGGCAGAGGGAGAGAGAATCCCAAGCAGACCTCACACTCATCATGGATCCAATGACCCTGGGATCATGACCTGAGTCAAAATCAAGAGTCAGTCACTCAACTGACTGAGCCACACAGGCACCCCTCTTGGGAGGATTTTTAAAAAGTATGTTATACTGAATGTTTTTTTGAGTGAAGGTGCCACTTGAACAGAATTTTGAGATGAACATATGGCAGAAAGAATGGACAAGGACTTTTATAACAACTACATTTAAATAACAGGAAGGTTCCCTGTTGGAGTGGAGGGCCAGAATTGGCATATTGTATTAAGGGAGCAAGGAGAGTTTAAGCAGGATAAAGAACTAGTGAGGGGTTTTGATTTGAGCAGGCTTTGGAACTCATTGTGGGATCTTGGGAAGGAGATGGATCTTTGGAGAAGATGGCTGACATCACTGTGTTAAGAATCTTTTAGATGGAAAAGAATGAAAATCAGCAGCAAGGTAAGCACTCTGAAGGTAGAGCAATATTGTCAGAAAAGAAGATAAAAATTTAGAGGAGTAGGCAGAATGAGTGCATTACTCCAAAAACTCCCTGAATTCCCACTATAGCAAATGGTATCATCACCCTCAATGTCCTCACTATCATCAACATAAATACCATTATTAAGCACAACAATAACAACCATAGTAACATTGGCTATGTTATCAGAGTCTGCCAGGTGCATGACACTAGCCAGGGCTACAAACATAAGTTTAAGACTCTGCTTTCAAAGTGTCTAGAAAAACCTTTAGACACTCTTATCCTTTTTTATCCTGTTCTCTGATGCCAGACTCTCCTTTTGTGAATGGCACTTTAATCATGTCACATGTTGCTGAAAAGAAACACCCTAGTATTTAGGCCTTCCAAATTGGGATCTTAATATATTTTTAAAATAATTTTATTTCTTTTTAGAATAGGCATTAGCTTCACGTGGCCCAAAATTTATATTGATTATGTGGAGAAAAGTCTTCCTTCCCATTTGCGTCTCCCACTTCCCACATTTACTTCCTATGTACACTTTAAGAGGGCTTTTCAAAGGGTTTCTAAAGATAAAATAAAAATTTTATTTTATTTTTTCTAGAGCAGTTGTAGGTTTACAATAAAATACAGAGATTTCCCATACCCCCCCATGCCCACACACATGTATAGCCTCCACCATCATCAACATCACTCACCAGAATGGTACATTTTTTTTTAAATTTTTTTTTTAACATTTATTTATTTTTGAGACAGAGAGAGGCAGAGCATGAACAGGGGAGGGGCAGAGAGAGAGGGAGACACAGAATCTGAAACAGGCTCCAGGCTCTGAGCTGTCAGCACAGAGCCCAACGCGGGGCTCGAACTCACGGACCGTGAGATCATGGCCTGAGCCAAAGTCGGACGCTTAACCGACCGAGCCACCCAGGCGCCCCAGAATGGTACATTTTTTACCAAGGATGAGCTTACATTGACACATCAAAATCACCCAAAGTTCATAGTTTACCTCAGAGTTCACTTTTGGTGTGTATGTTCTATGGGTTTGGACAAAGGTATAATGACATGCATCCATCATTATATCATACAGAATGTTTTCACTGCCTGAAAATTCTCTGTGCTCTGCCTATTAATTCCTCCCCAATCCATGATAACCACTGATCCTTTTATGGTCTCCATAGTTTTGCCTTTACCAGAATGTCATATAGTTGAATGATACAGTATGTAATTGCCTTTTTTTTTTAACTTAGTAATATACATTTAAGTTTCCTCCATGTCTTTTCATGGGTTGATAGCTCATTTATTTTTAGCACTGAATAATATTCCATTGCCTGGATGTACCACAGTTTATCCGCTCACCTACTGAAGGAGATCTCAGTTACTTCCAAGTTTTGGCAATCATGAATAAAGCTGCATGAACGTCCGTGTGCAGGTTTCTGTGTGGACATAAATTTTCAACTCTAAGTACCAAAGGTTGTGATTTTTGGATTATATGGTGAGAGTATGTTTAGTTTTCTAAGCAACTGCCGAACTATCTTCCAATGTGGCTGTAGCATTTCAAATTCCCATCAGCAATGAACAAGAGATCCTGTTGTTTCACATCCTCACAAGCATCTGGTGTTGACAGTCTTCTGCATTTTGGTAGTATGTAATGTGTCTCTCATCCTAATAGGTGTGTTGTGGTATCTCATTGTTGTTTCAATTTGCTAACCATGCCTTTTTAATTTTGCCCACACCACTAGCAGTTTTCTCAGTGGATCATCCCAATTCTCCAAATATGCCTTTGTTGATCTTCTGGCCTAAAATGCCTTCCTTGGCCTAAAATGCCCTCCTCCCCCTAATCTAAATCTATTAATTCAAGAAATGTCACGGATTTCTCAAACAAGCATACATTTTTTTTGTGATTTGGGGACTAATAAACAGAAAAGGGTAAAAAAGGAAAGAAACTACCATCTATATTTTGAGCCCAGAAGTCAGAGGGGAGACACTGAAATGTTTTTGTTATTATTTAGTAGACCTCTTTTTCACGCTTATTTAAAAACAAAACAAAGTAGTAAAAGCCCAATACTTTTTGAAAAAGACTGTATACAATGTTAAGACTTTAAGACCATACTCTTAACACCATAAGTGTATGCTCAGAAAGAGTAATTTCAGTTTGATTTATCTGACCATATTTGGTGAATCCCATTCCCTCGGGAGGAGCAGCTATCAAAATGATCTAATTCATAATAACATTAAGAATGTTCTGGCACCCTGAGAAGGAGGATTACTATGTGCAAAAGAGCTCTCCAGTGAAGGTGGGAGAGGAGCATGGCCCCTCTTTTCCTTCCCAGATGCCCCTCAGGTTACCCGTGACTCATTATTTAACAGAGGTTTCAAGAAATGCCTCATGTTAAGATGTCTGTCACCCAAATGATAACCTCTAGAGAGCCTGGGACTGGTTAGGTAAGTCACTTTTGTGGATAATATTCTCACCCTAAAAACTGAAAAGTGCTAAGAATTATCTTTCAGATATAACTCAATAGCTTGGAAGACTGTACAGATGCATTTATATGAAGATTACATTTGGTTCAAGGACTCCCCAAAATATCAACATATATTTAAAAATTTTTATTTCTCTTCATTCTATAAAGGAATTGTGGTATCGTACAAGGATTTTAACCTTATGCTAAATGGAAAATTTAAAAAAACACGCAAAATGTTTAAAGATAGGATAGCATGCAGATTTATAGGTCATAAAATAGAATATGGTTATTAAAATTGGACTGCAAAGTTTTTTGAGCTGCTTAATAGCCAAGGTAAAAATAAAAACATGATAGGTTAAAACTTCACATTCCATTAAAACAAATTTCAATTTCTGTTATTCTATAATTCTGTTATTTAGGTCTATAATATAGACCTCTGTGTGGGTTTTCATGTATAAGCAGTGACACATGAATATCTTTAACAACATTCCCTCAATAAATGCAGTAGTAGGTTCTGTCTGTAGTTTCTTCTACTATTCTTCTAGGTTAAACAAAGGTGTGACAGTACATAATTCAAAAAGGTGATCTGAAGGAAGACAATAGATTCCATATGCAACCCTGTGATAATCCAGGGAATAAAAATGAGATAGCTAAAGAAATGGAGTAACTGTTTGTTTTTTAAGATTTACTTCTTATAGGTTTCCTTCAATTGGACTTGTGATAAAAGTTGATCACAAGTCAACTTGATGGATGTGTTAATTAACTAGATTAGGGACTCCTTCATGTCAAATCACCCCAAAGAACATTATAAATATCTTACAGTTTTATATGTCAATTATACCTCAATAAAACTAAAGTTTTTTAAAAAGTTGAGCAGACCAGAATTTAATACATAAAATGTTGTGTGGCCTGACGTTCAGATATTCTCTGTAGTATAAGAGAAGATCCAGAGACTTTCAAAATCAATCAAAAAATGAAAGGGGTGGTAACCTTTAGAAAATCTGAGGGCCCAGTGTCATGAGCATACTTCTTTTTTTATTGAAATATAGTTGACACACAATGTTACATTAGTTTCAGGTGTACCACATAGTAATTCAGCAACTGTAGGAGTTATGCTATGCTCACCACAAGTGTAGCTAGCTGCCATCTGTCACCATATAACACTATTACAATATCTCATGAGCATATTTTTATTGCAACTTCCAGAAAGCCCAAACCAACATAACTTAAAGACCTAGATAATTTATTTTAATATTTCTTATTTCCTAAAAATTTATTTAAAGCTATATTTCATTCTAAGTAATGCAAGATGAATTTCATAGATTTTGGCATATAGTGTATGAATTATCACTTGAAACCCTTATATTTAGTAATATTTTTCAGTTTCTAAATATGTGAAAATTTTAAAAGGTATCCTTTGGTTTTTAACTTCTAAGTTTATTGTATTACAGTAAGTAGTTTAGTCTACATAAGAATCCTTCAGAATTATTTAGATTTCCTTTTGACCTAATACATGAATTGTTTTTGTAAATTTCTCATGTCTGAAAAAGAAAGTGTATTCTCTGTTGGATGTAGAGTTTTATACAATAGCTTGAGCATATTAAATGCACTGTTCAGGTTTTAGATATAGGAGCTGTGTAGAACTTTAGATGCCACTTCAAGGAGAAAGCTATGGATGAGTAAATTTTGAATTGATTGAATTTAAACCAAACATACTTTTCTGGAGTTGACTAAGATTATGTTTTCAGCCACCAGGGGTGTATTTGTTTATCTATTACTGCATAATAAATCATCCCCAAAGTTAATGGCTGAAAACACCATCGTTCATTTGCTCAATTTCTATGGGTTGGCAATGGGCAGGGCTTACCTGGATTGGTTTTTCTGCCATTCTTGCCTGGGGTTGCTTATGCAGCTGTAGTAATCTGGGGATTGCCGGTGGCTGGACCATCCAAGATGGCTTCACTCACATGTCTGGTGCCTCCGATGGGATGGGTGGCCTCTCTATCCACAAGTCTTTCATTCTGGTCTTCTTCACATGAGAGTGGAAGCTTTCCAAGAGGATAAGACCAGAAGCTGCGATGCCCCTTGGGTCCAGGCTCAGAAGTTGCATGCATTTCTACCACATTCTTGATGGCTAAAGCAAGTCACAGGGTCATTCCAGATTCAAAAGGCAGGGAAATAAATTTCACCTCTCAATGTGAGAAGCTACAAAGAATTTGGGGCAATTTTGCATCCATCACAAAGGGAAATATAGTTTAAAATGAAGATTTGAGTTGGGCTATAGGAAAGGGAAATTCTGTATATTGTATTCTTGAGCACATGGTTTGAATATATACCTGCTCCATATGGTTGCAAAGGGGCTATGTTGAATAAAGTTTTCATGTCCTTGTGAAGGATGTTCCAAAAGGACTGAGGGCTTCCAGACAGGATGTTTGCCTGACTCTTTCCAGTGAATTATTTCTTGGCTGCTGCAGCATCCTGGTGGATGCCAAGTAAGAAACTCATTTTTAGAGCCCCATAAACTTAGGTCCTGCTTTGATGAGGAGACATATAAAGAGTGTGACTTTTGAATAGACTAAGGCCATAATTTATCTAAGGCCTAAATGGGTAAAACTTTTATGAAATTCTCCCTTCATTATGTGAAGTTCATGGTACATGACTTGTTTCTGCAAGATAGGCCTTGGCTGAACTTAACTGTAAGGGAAGTCCTGGTGACTGCAAAGTTAATTTTCAGAAACAAAGCCAGTTGGGAGGAGAATTTTGAATTCTCTTATTTTAAATACCATATCCAGAACGAAATTGGACAGGGTGAAGTTGGAGTTTATAACATTCTCTGAAAAATCAGCACCTAAGAGTTTGGGGTTTACACACTCAGTCTTATGATCTCACCAGGACAGTAAAAGTCTATGCTCCTAGGAATGAAGGCAGGGGAAGATTTCTCCATTAGAAAAATGCTATTTTGTCCTTTTCCTCTTTTGGAGTTGCCTCACTTTCTCTTCTAACAAATCAGATCAGCCCTGTCCTCTCCAGGGTTCTCAGGGGAGTTACATCTGGTGTGCGGAATGGATTTGGATCCCCTAATCTGCTGCTGACCTCCTTTCTGCCAACTGAGTTAGACAGTTGTGATCACTGAACAGTGTAGTAGGCAAAGGAAGCAATCATTTGATAGTACACCACTCTAACTTTCATCCTGACTACCAACAGACACATTTACAGTACTATTTGCAACAATGAAAAGTTCTGTATCCTTGATGGGTCCACTGGAATGTTCCATCCTGTTCCTTCCTAATGATGAAGAAACTCACCATTAAGTTTTGTGATTTACTTGAAAACTCTCACTAGGACTCAGATTCCTGTTTTGACTTATAAGGCAGTGTATGTTTGTCATGCTTGGAGTACCCTGGTGAGTATGCAGACTGTGATGTTATTCTTTCAGAGTGCAAACTGTTTTCCACCTGACCATGGCCCATGCTTTGTTTCCCACTGGGGCCTGGTCAGGCAAGCTGTGTGTACACTTCTTGAGAAGGCTGATTGTTGTGAAAACCTTTGCCACATAAACAGAAACAAGGCATTGGCTCATTTAGATACAATCGCCAGCAACTTTTCTCTTATAACCTCTGGAACACAATTGCATCAGTTCAGACATGTGACTGGGAAGAAGTATCAGCTCAAAGACCATCTGGTTAAGAATGAGGAGTACTTCCCAGGTTGGCAGATGGCAAAATGCCAAAATTCCCAAGCACATCTGCCTTGGTCCCTAATTCCTAAAAGATTCACAAGCTGAGGAGTTCTGACCCAGCCTCATAAAGGTGGGTTTGCCCTGGAAGAATTTGCCACGATTCTTTTGGAGCACCCTCAGGGGCTTTTGTATTTCTGGAGCTAACCTAATGAGTAAGTGTTGCTTTAGGACACATCTAAATTAGTTAAAATTCATTCATTCATTCATTCATTCAATTTATATTTATGAGCAGATATTGTCCTAAGGCTAGATTCACAAAGATAGACCCAATTTCTGCCCCTAACAGTTCATGCGACAGAGTGAGGATCTAAGAGAGGGAGGGATGGGACATATAGATGTTGACAATACAGAACCCCTTCCTCTATCTTTTTTAAATGTGAAATATGCTTTGTCATGCTATGTTAAGTAAAAGTTTAATTGCTTCATTTGTTCAATCAGCAAACATTTATTGAATGCCTGCTTTGTGCCAGGCCATGTTCCAGGTGCTATGGCTTTAAGGGAGTCCATTTAAGGAACAGCCTGAGATAATGTTAGGAAGATCAGAGAAGCACCCTCCCTTATTCTCCCTTCACCCTTCTCCAACTGCCCTCTCACCTCATCTTCTGAGGCAGCAACAACTTCTAATCCTTTTTGGGTCCAAGGGAGGGCATCCCCTCAAAAGGAACTTTGAAAGTAATCAGATATACAATGTAAATATCACCTTTAACCATGCCAATCATTTGTCTCCCCTGGACTTTCTTTAAATACACATGCAGGTTTACTCATGGCAGTGAGGCAGCACTGAAGAAGGGAGAAATAGGACAGCCAGAGTATGGTAACTTTGCCAGTGACTGACTGCTTGCATCTCTGTTGAGTAATCCTCTTTAGTAAATGCAAGCTGAGACTCAAAAATGAATGGAGGCTACCTAGGGTAGTGACAGGTATGTCCCAGGTGATGGCAGGGTCTTATCTCCTTCCCCATCTGATACTCAGCGAAGATATCTGTACAAATAGTCCCATGATGCATTTGACCAAACAGTTTTCTCCCCCCGATACTTTAGTACACTGAATCATATAGAAAAAGGGATAAATTATTTGGATAAACATAGATACTTCTTCTAGGCACTAAGGGGCTGTTTGAAATCATTATATAAAAAATCAGGCTTGAAGTAGTTAAAAAAAAAAGAGGTAGATTTTATCTGTAATATGAAAATATTTCCAAAATGTGTAAATGGGTTAGACAAGTTGCAAAATAACATATAGTAGGATGAAGTCATTTATATTAAAAAAAGGGGGGGGGAGGAACAATGATAATGGCTAATATTGTATAGTGCTTATTATGTGCCAGACACTGTTCCAAGTGTTTCATGAGATTAACTCATTTGATCCTCAAAATGATGCCATGAATTAGGTACTGTTATTATTTCCATAATACAGATGTGAAAACTGAGGCATGGAGAAGTTTGAGTGTCTTGCCTAAAGTCACACAGCTAGGATTTAAACTGAGGCAGTCAGTCTGCAGATTCTGGAACTTAAGCTTTGCGATATTTCTACAGGTACAGCCATAGACATAGAAAATGCTTAGAAGAAAGGATAGAGAGTTACACACCAAATGGAAAATTATGGTTGTCTTTGGAGAAGAACCAAGAATTGGAGGTGGGGCAGGGTCAATTTAAATATTCTCTTAGCTGAAATGTTTGAAGGTCAACCCCCCCTCCCCCGCCAAAAGAGAAAGACTGCATGTTACTGCTATTAAATTATTTACTTTTTTAAAGATTCTATGTTTAAGAAATCTCTCCACTCAACATGGGGGTTGAACTCATGACCTCTAGATCAAGAGTCACATGCTCTACAACTGAGCCAGGCAGGCACCCCCTGTTAAATTTATTTCCAGATAATTTTTTAAATATTAAAAAAATCAAACTTGGGGTCAATATAAGTGATTTTGAATAAAATTGGTAGATTATGCTCTTTTCCTAAATTTCACATTGATTTTGATATCGAGAGCAGAAGAATTAATTGTGTTCATCTTTCCTCTTGTTCTGTCTCATGACTTCTGATGAAATCTTATTTCAGAGATTAGATGAAAAGTTATGTCAGATTTTATCTGGAACAATGGAAGGCATATTGGTAAAAGTATTACATTTCATGGCTAAAATGTTTTTCAAGTTCAGAAACTAAAGCCCACATGACCATATCAGATCAAGTATTAGGTACTGAATCAAGTTAAGGAGGGGGATTTGTCACAAAATTGAAAAATTTTAAAGTTTCATATGTACTAATAATTGGGAAATTGTAGTGTATTAGGCTAATATAGAGATTTCTCTCTCGATAGGAGATAGGTAGATAGATAATGAAAGAATAATTTGTTTTAAGGAATTGTCTCAAACAACTGTGGGGGCTGGCGATTCTGAAATCTGTAGGGCTGACAGGCTGGAAATTCAGGTAAGAGTGGATGTTAGTCTTGAATCCAATATCTACAGGGCAGGTTAGCACATGGAAAACTGGAAGGGTTTCTCTGTTGCAGTTTGGAGGCAGAACTGCTTCTTGTTTTGGAAACCTGTTTTTGCTGTTAAGGTCTTCAATTGACTGGATGAGAGCCACCCATATTATAAGAGTAATCTGTTTTTACTTAAAGTCAACCAATTGCAAATGTTAATCACATACTTTCGCAGCATCATCTACACTAGTGTTTGACCAGACAACCAGACCCCATAGACTAGCCAAGTTGACACATAGTTAACCATTATGAGTAAATTCCAATTTGCACTGAATTCTGACTGCTCAAGAATATATATGTTAGAGATAATGTGAGTCTAGTGATTTTTTTCATTTAGGATGTCTGGAAGTTTGAATTTACTTTAAGAGACTCAGTCATTTGGAGAAAATCTTTGAATAGTACATTTGCAATACATTTAAGCTGTTCTAATCACTATTTTTGCTTAACCCAAGTTGAGTTGTGAGATGATTCTGAATTATTTCATGGCAGTTGAGATAAGGTTAACTAAAAAATTCACACAAATCTGTGAAGCTATACAGCAAATACATTGGTGAACTCATTGTAGTATAGCATTTTCAATTTTGTTCCTGAAGATAGTTAACTTATGCGCAAAGTGCTTATTGTTCTTCAGTGAAGGTGGTCAATAATGAGAGGTGTTTTCATGTTAATATAATCACTCAGTTCTGTCTCTGACATCTCATCTAATAAAGTCATGCAAATAATTTCAGGATCACCTCCAGTCCACGAGTTTAAATTCTTTTGTTAAAAAAAATTTTTTTTCATGTTTATTTTTGAAAGAGAGAGAGGGAGAGAGAGAGCGAGCAGAGGAGGGGCAGAGAGAGAGACACACAGAATCTGAAGCAGGTTCCAGGCTCTGAGCTGTCAGCACAGAGCTTGACGTGGGACTCAATCCTAAGACCCTGGGATCATGATCTGAGCTGAAATCAAGAGTTGGACACTGAACTGACAGTTACCCAGGTGCCCCTATTGATGAACTTTAATATTACATTGATGCTCTGTTACTAAATGTAATACTTTGTTACTAATAGATAAATTGTGGGAAAACTAGTAAACATTTTTCAGATTTAGGACTATAGGTTTAATTAACAAAGGGTTATTCAGATTTTTACTTTAAACAAAATTATATACCACCTAAAGATACTTAAAATGTCTTTCTATGACTGCAAAGTAGAAGAAGGGAATATAGTACATGTCATAGAGTTGGTGGTGGCCTTTATCTTATTTTTCACCTGCGAGGTATTATTGGTTCCTTTCACAATTGAGGAAAATTAGGCTCAGAGAAGTTCAGAAACTTGTTCAAGGTCACCAGAAAGCAGAACTCCTTCAAGGCCTAAACTCTTTCCACTACAGACACAGCCTAAATAGAGAAGGAATTAAAATGCTTGCTCCTGCATTTCTTATATAAGAAAGGTGATTTGTTCCTATCTTATCTTGCATTTGTCTCCGTTCTCACTGTTGGCAGAGGTTTTAAGGACAAAGGTCTTTCTCTAAAAATAAGGCATTTCTTCCTAGGCAAGTGCAGCAGGTTGGACTATTTTCATTATATTTTTATTACATTGCAATTTGTCTTTGGCAAGACCAATTTAACTCGCCTTTTTCTAAATTACCACTGGAATAGGCCAGCAACTGCAATGAGTACTTCTGTAATGGGAATGGTAGGAAGAGAGGTGGGGTCAGGGGGGTCCACAGTGGAGGGAGCAAAGGACTTCCCTGGGTGGAATTTCAAAAGAGTTGATGAATGGTTTTAGTTATAGGGCAAAAAAAAAATGGAAGTCCTCTCCTTTTCTCTCCTTTTTCTTTTGGTCACCCCTTTGAAGAAGCCTATAAGCTATAGCTGCTGCAAAACAATGTTGATTAGATAGGCACTTAGGTCAGGGTCATACTGTGGAGCTTGCACCTTCATCCACTTGTGCCGTGAAGATAAATCTGTAGTTTACAGTCCTAGAGTAAGTATTGCTAGATATTTTTAAGATTGCATAGCTCTGCCCTTGAACTGTATTCATAAAGTGAAAGAGTTGTGGAGATCATCTAGTCCAGTGGTTTCCCAACATTTTTTCTGTAGCACAAGGACTTCAAATTCTTACTTGCAAGCCCAGTAAGAAAAACTAAGAAGAGGTGCTGCTCTGATGCAGTTCCTAGGCTCTCTTCCAGGTCTCTAAAATGTTTCCTTGGAGCCCCCATTTTAAAATTTCTGGTATTAGTCAACCCTCTAGTTTTACAAATTTAAGAAAAAAACATTTTGAACAAATACTATGTGTCCAGCACTGTACTAATAAGTTTGGGGAAATTGTGGCCTAAAATAGGAGCATGTTCTGGTTCCTGGTTTATTAGGGGAGACAGATGATTGCAACACAATGGTAAATCAGTGATAACAAATGTACCTGTGATATTATGGAGTCATGGAATGGGGGGCTCCCTAATTCACTCTGGGGGAACTGAGTTGAGACTGAGCCTGAGTCTCTAAGACTGAACAAATTATCCAGGAGGGCAGTTAATTTGGGAAGGTATGGAGGACAGTATAATTCAGACTGAAGAATGGAGTGGGTAAGTAGCTAGGGGCATATTCTGGAAGATACAAGTTGTTTTATGTAATAGTGCTGTGGGAATTGATGAAGAGGACATAAGCCTTGATTCTTTAGAAAATAGGGAGCCACTGAAGGCCTCAAGTGAGGTCAAGTTTACATTTTAAATTGCCAACAGGGACTATGAGTTTGATGAGAACAAGGGAGGATGGAAGATAAATTAGGAGAGTATAGCACCGACAGAGAACCTAAGAGTAAATGTAAGTTTGGGGCGGGGGGGTATGATGCATTCATTTTTGAGGTTCTAGGTAGAGGTGTCCAGCATGACTGCATGGTATCTCTAGTCAGAAGACTTGAATAGACTATGATCCTATATATAGAAAGGGACTGGAGAGATGCAGGAAAAAGTCAACTTTGCTTAATTCTTGATTTTTGGTTATTTTCTTAATCCTTTTCTATACTGAGCATAATTACTTTTATGACCAGGCAAAAGCATAGCTTAGTTTTAAAATTCTGTTGACTTAGCTTCCAAACTTTGCTATTTTCTTTAACCAGATTGGCACCACACTATATGGAATATCTTGCCACTAAAATTTGTATTTGGAAATGATACTATGTAGCCATTAAGATCATGCTTTTAAAAATAAATATGCAAATATTTACCAGTCTTCTTACACCAAACTTCATGATTTGGTTTATTTAGTTGGGTCCTATGCAGATACAGTGATGGAAAAATCTCGAGAATAAACCAGAGTGTTCACAGCATGTCAACTGCTCTCTTGAATGGAGAAATCACAGGCAGTCCAAATGTTCTCTCAATCACTAGTGATGGTAGAAAAAAATGCGAAGCTGAAATCTAGCCCAGGGTCTCCTCAAAGTCTGACTCACAGGAGTGTGGTTAGAAGATACAGCCTTTTCTGACATTGCCTGGGAATGATGAGTCTTGCCTAAAAACAGTAAAGAAAAATTGGGTGGTGTTCATTTGAACTTTCTTCCTACAACAAATAGATCATAATCTGTTATTAGAATCTACCAAATTGAGGGCTGACCTTAATGGAACACACATATTCAAAAGCTATCTTTGAGCATTTGCTACATTTAACTCACTAGAGCAAAAGAACCATCACTATAATATGAAATGAGTCATTTTTATTATGCTCAAAGCAACTTATAAACTTTATTATTACCAGCTTATTCTGGTTCATAAAAAACTCTGTAAGGTAATACACTGTGTTAACATGCCAACAGCATACATTTTTAGCAACTGGCTGCACTTCCCAGTTACTAACAGAAGTAAATGGAATACGTGGGTAAGGAGAGTCTGATTCAAGTTTTCTAGAGAACAATTTTCTCCAGTACTGGTTCAATATATTAACTTTAGCTTTCAGATTATACGTAGAGGTCGGTGTAAGTGTTGGAGTCTGCAGATTTCAAAAAAGGCAGGTAGAATTATTGTGAGGAAAACATGACGTAGACTTCACTAATGTCAAGTTTTTTGTTTTTTTTTTTTTTAATGTTTTATTTTTGAGATATAAGAGCGTGAGTGGGGGAAGGGTAGAGAGAGAGGTAGACAGAATCCGAAGCAGGCTCCAGGCTCTGAGCTGTCAGTACAGATCCCAATGCGGGGCTCCAACTTGTGAACTGCAAGATCATTACCTGACCTGAAGTTGGACGTGTAACCAACTGAGCCACGCAGGCACCCCTCATAGTCAAGGTTTTAAAAACTTATCTGTTGTCTGAATAGGTTCGTTTCCTAATGGAGAGAAACTGACTAGTACACACAGTATAGATTTTGAGAAACATGCCAATTTTGAGATACTATCAAAAGATAAAAATCTGAATAAAAAAAATCTTTTAAAAAAATCACATTAGATTTTTATGTGGAATCTCCTGATACGTAACTGAGAAACTTTAGGGAATATGAAACCAAATACAGGAAATCAAGACTAAAATTATCGAAGAGTAAGTTCATTTCAAGTGGATGTCAAAGATGGACAATATAACTTGAAATGATTAGTGTGGTGTTTCTCAGATGTGCCTGACCACAAGAATTACCATGGACTTCTTACGAGTGAAGTCTGAGAGGTGCCTGGGTGGCTCAGTCCATTGAGCGTGACTCCTGGTTTTGGCTCAGGTCATGATCATGGGGTCATGGGATCAAGCCCTGTGTCAGGCTATGCGCTGAGCATGGAGCCTGCTTGAGATTCTCTCTCTCATTTCTTCTCTCCCTCTCCCCTGCTCGTGCTCCCTCTCTAAAATAAAATTAAAAACAAAACAAAGCAAGAGTCTGAGACCCATTTTCTTTCAATTACAGCTCAGCGTGTAGTAGGTTTGGTCTGATGTGTATTTTAAGTACTTCAAGTGGTTCTACTAATCAGCAAAGTTAGGGAAATAGAGTCTAAGGGGAAAACAGCAGCAAGAATACCACCACAGCTTCTATCTCCTTACTCTAAGACTACCAAGCAAACTACCTGAGAATGAGAAACACTCAACTGAAATTGAGGAATTGTCTATAGAACAGTTTATTTCAAGTCCAAAACACAAATTGCTCAATTTTCTTAACAGACTGCATCATTTTTACTGCATGGATATTTAGGGTTTCTCTATTCACAAGTGCAGATTTATTTCTGAACTTCAGGCTCAAACTTATGTGTGTGTGTGTGTGTGTGTGTGTGTGTGTATGTATATATACATACACACACACATATTTATATTTATGTTTACTACAGAGGACATGTATGTTAGCGTATTTTATAAAATATTTTACATAAAAAACACACAAAGCATTTACCAATATCCTTCAGTCTTTACAACCGGTCTTCAGCAAAGATTTGGCTGAAGATCATTATTTTCTATAAAACATCCCAAGACTGAATATAATAGAATGCAGTATTTTTCATACTTTAGCTTATTATTGCAATTTAAATTTCCCCTTTCTTTGACGGCTTCTGCATATGTTATATTCATAAAGTAGAATAAACCTCTTAACTTGGTGACTTTAATGGGCGACTTGTTAAATTTTTGGTGCAACCAAGAACCTAAATAGTCTCAATGAAATCAAGTAACTGACATATGCAGAATATGCAGGGCTTTTCATAAGGGCTTTTTCAAATGAATAGAAGAATTCAGTACTTATCAGTGTAATACCCTTTATTGTTTTGTGTTCAGTAACTATCACCCGGGTGCTATTACTTCTAGTATAGCCAGCATCAAAATATAAAGTCAAAATATGTACATTTTTATATATCAATTCTTACCTGAATAATCTCAGATCTCTTGAGAATGTTCCACAAAGTGGAATTTCTTCCTAAAGTTACAGTGAATGTGGTACAATGTGTACAACAAGTTGGTTAACCAGTGCCTGCTTTTCATTTCCAAGACTTTTCCTTATCTTGAATCAAATGCATAATCCTGACTACCATATCATAATGCACTGGGCTTACAGTTTATATATAAAGTCCAACTCAAGCTTATTTTGGTTTATTGTACATGCTTTATTAAAATGGTACTGGTATTTACAGTATCTGCAGAGTCCTTTCCAAGGCGCTCTCACACACATTCAGACGCACCCATACAACATCCATACCACAGCCCCATGCACCCACACCAATGAGATGTGAGGGTCAGACTCCTAAAATTAGGCAGCTGTTGGGGGCAAAGTTGTTGATTTGATTTTCGATTTTTTTTTAAAAGAGAAAAAGCATGAGGGAATGCATTTGGCCATTACAATGCTAATTAAGTTTGTGTATATTAACATATGTGGCAGTAACACTGAATATTCCTTTTACATTCTATGTACACAGAATGACATCAAGGTTTTGCAGTCAACAGAATATTCCAACTTCAGTCTCAATGCTGCTTGTAATGACTTCTGAATTCACATAGGGGCTTTCCCTAAAAATAATTCAAGTCTATGTAAGTGAAATAAGGCACAATTAATATTGATTTGATCTAGGGGAAGGGAAGGGATAAAAACTAGTTTCAAATGATCTTACTATTGGGAATTAACTTTGACTTAGATCCACTTGAAATCCCTTCTCCTAATTTCCAAAGATTTCTTAGAAGTAAGGGTTTTTTCCTTTTCCCTGACAAAACCCAAAAAGAAAAGTTTGAGAATTCACATTTTAATGTTTCAATAATCTAAACTACTCAAATTGATGTGCACCCCCAACCTCTCCTGCCTAGATCTCCTCCCTCAGAGCTATAACAAAAACACAGCATATGAATCTCTTGCTGTTTTTGAGGAGATTTGTACACTTAAGTAGCAAATACATATCTGGTTGTCTTTGATTTAAAAAAAAAATAGGAGGGAGGGAGGGAAGGAGGGAGAGAGGGAATAGTAACCTTGTGACTTTCTTGCTCTTTAAAAAGTCCCTGTTTCCTCCTTTTCAGGATGATGAAGCCCCACCAGACATTACAAACAACTGCAACAAATGAGGTTGGCAGCATAAATAATGTCTAGTATTCAAATCTTCAAAGTGAGACTCATTTAGCTTGTATACAATCTGTTGAATGTTTTTTGCAGCAGGTGAACCAAACCCAAAGATGCTGGACATTCTGTGAAAGGGAGTAAGAATTGCAGTTCTGAAGGCCCCTGACTTTGGTTGTTTACAAAGTTCAATCCTGTTTATTGTGATCCTTGGTATCTTCTTCATCTGTATATTCTGATGGTTCTTCTCCTGGTTTTAGGAGTCTGCCTACATAATCATATTTTTCTGAAAAATACATCAAAAGAAAATCAGTAGTGATCAAATTTGTTTTACTATTCCATTACACAGCAGGGAAGGTGTTCACCTCTTTTAAAATTATATCGAATAAGCTAAATTGATCCTATTGCTCACCTTGGCTGGTCTTTGTATTCATGTAAGGCTTGAACAAAAGAAAACAGGATTAGGGAATTTACAAAGCTTGGGGACTGTGCTTTACCAGGAAAAGTGTTCCATTCTACCAGCTCTTAACCAAGAACATTTCATCAGAATCACTTAGAGATCATGCTAAGTAGATCCAACTAGAAAATATTCTTGGGAGAAAATGGGACATCTGCTAGTAGTCTCCAAGAAAATAAACCAAATGAGATGCAGTCATTTGTTACTCATTATCCTGTGTTCTTTGAGAACTCAGTGTGTGGCCCCAGTCATACCATTATTCTTTCTCCTAGCAAACTCTCTTCTTACATCTCTGTTAATATTCCTTGTTTTAGGTTACCAGTACTTAATTTAGAACACTATAATGTCCAAGGTGATACATATTTAGTCATTTCTTGGTCAGGAATTTGAACTAGGTTAAGTGAATTAACTGACAAACCAGAAGGAGAAGACAGGAGGACTACCTCATACAGTAGAACCAGTTCAAATGCCAAGAAGCCAGAACTGTTTCCAAGGGATGTATAGGTCACATAAATAGCTGTCTGGAGTGTCACAGCTGTCAAGAGGTATTAACTGATGCCATGAGGGTATAATAAAGGGGAATGACATTTTTTCTTTATAGTTTGAGAGTAAGATCAGTAAAATCATTTTAGAATAAATTATAGTATCAATATCCATAATGAATTCAGTTTTAAATAGAAGCCTATATTTAAAAATACTATGTCTTACTTAAAAAGCCTTATAAGACTAAAAGTGTCATAATTTGTTAGACTTACAGTTGGTAACAAGTCAATTTTTAAAAATGGATTTTTAACTAATATGTAACAACCATTTTCAAATTTTGCTATTTTTATCATCAAATAATAATGGTGATGAAAATATATCCTTAGGTTTCTTAAAGAAGTGAAATAGTATATACTTTCTTTGGCCATAAATTTAATACTTCCAAAGAACCCAAGAAAATGAAGGTACCTTTAAACTGCATTTCCCATTCTCGAACACTCTCCATTTGTACAGCATTCAAGTCTGAGAGATCATCATATTCATCTTTAAGTGCATCTTTATCTAGGCAAAATGTCGCCAGTCCTCTGGAGGCATCCCTACCAGCAAATATTCCATATGGACCAGCTGGGGGAAAAAAAGAAATTATTGACATCACCTTAACAATATTTTGCTTATTATTATTATTTTTTTAATGTTTGTTTATTTTTGAGAGAGAGAGAGAGAAAGCATGAGCTGGGTAGGGCCAGAGAGAGAGGGAGAGCTAGGTAGGGCCAGAGAGAGAGGGAGAGCTGGGTAGGGCCAGAGAGAGAGGGAGACAGAGGATCTGAAGCAGGCTCTGAGCTGACAGCAGAGAGCCTGCTGCAGGGCTCAAACTCACGAACTGTGAGATCATGATCTGAGCCGCAGTCGGGCACTTAACCAACTGAGCCACCTAGGCACCCCAACCTTAACAATATTTTAGAATGTCTCAAAGGAAAAGGTCAAATAAAAGAAACCTCATAATGACTCATATTTGGTACACAGCCTTAACTTCAAAACATGCACAGATAGATACTAGACAATGAGAAGAAACTTCTTGGAGATCTACCTTTAGAACAAAATAAAGTTTTTCATTGAAAATTTAAAACTTAAATTTCAGATACCTCAAAACTTGTATTCAAAGTTGAAGACTACAAGGTATTAGGGAGAAGAGGAAACTAAAGCAATTAGGTTTGGAAACTGGTTTGTTTGAGGGGAGATAATGCTTTATTGATTTCTGTTAATTAATTGTGGCATCTAAAAATAAAACAGAATATCCACTAGATAAGTACTTGGTAAAGACCCAAGTGAACTGTGGATCTAAAACATTTTCTTCCTCTAATCCAAAGTAGGTTGTATGAGAGCAGAGACTGTACCATCTTTGCACCTCCAGTGACTAGCTCAGTGCACAACACACGTAGATGTTCAACATGTCTTTGCTGAATGTTTTACCAGAAATATGGCCCATTTTCAAAATAAATATCACCAGACTACCAGAATATATTCACAATTACCTATATAAACTATGAAAAGTCATTAAACAATGGTTGTCATTTGTCACGGCTCTTGGGAAACAGGAGACATGGCTATAGGAACAGTTCCTCTGACTGACATAAAATGATTAGCATTTTGTCCAGGGAATTAAGAACCACTTCCCTAGAGAGGAATGGCATGATTTATATGCTGACAGCAGTGAGCCATTCCCAAAGTCTGTGCTTGAGAGTGGCAATTGTCTTACTCATCTCAGTATCCTCAATGCCTAGCACAGTGCCTGGCATAAAGTAGAAACGAAAGTTTCTTCCAAAATATTAGCTGCAATTCCAAATAAGGATTAACTAGATTTTGATCCTTTACTTTAAACAGATTCATTTATAGTAAGCAAAATCTCTGCTCAAATTTATGACAAAAAAGACACTTGTTATTTAAAACACATAACAAAACCAAAACAACCTAATTTTCCATATCAAGAAATTGGTTAAATTACAGTACATTAATTTAATGGAATAATAGTACATAACTATCAAAAAGAAGGAGACATCTCTATATGTACAGACACACACAGAAGTCTATGATAGAGTAACTAAAAACAGCATTTCAGAAGAGTATGTGTGTGTGTATATGTATATATATAGCATGATTTGCTTTGAATTAAAAAAAGAATACACATGTATGCACATTCTACATGTGTTTGTATATGCATGAAAAACACCAGTTAGAATACAGACCAAACACTTAACAGTGGCAACCTTTTCTGGGGAATGGAGGAAAAAATTTTACTTCATGTAACTGGTAGTCTGGTTATTTAAAAAATTATTATTTTAATTGAAGTAGAGTTGACACACAATATTATATTAGTTTCAGGTGTATAGCATAGTGATTTGACAAGTCTATATATTATGCTGTGCTCACCACAAGTACAGCTACCATCTGTCACCATATGACACTGCTACAATACTACTGACTATATTCCCTATGATGTACCTTTCATCCCTGTGATGAATTCATTCCATAACTGGAAGCCTGTACCTGTCACCCCACTTTACGAATTTTGACAATCTCCTCAACCCCCTCCCCTATGTCAACCATTAGTTTGTTCTCTGAACTTAATGGGTCTTTTTCTGATTTTGGTTATATATTCATTAAAAAATTCTTTTTATAATAAAAATCTCTCTCTCTCCCTTTTGCCCCTCTCCCCCACTCATGCTCTCTAAAATAAAATCAGTAAACTAAATTAAATTAAGTAAAAATTTAAATGGTAATAGGTGGTACCTGGCTGGCTCAGCCATAAGAATATGTGACTTTGAGCCCCATGTTAGGTGTAGAGGTTACTTAAATATTTTTTTTTTTTAAAAATCAAGTGCTAATAAATAAGATTTCTAAAATTCCTAATTTTACAATAGAAAAAAATTTCTTTCCTGAGGCTATAGTTATCCATACATGACAAAGGTAATTTAGAGAAAATAATTTTAAAACCAGAATTACTAGCTTAACTATTATGAGCAACAGAGTGGTCAGTTAGAGAGCTTACTGTTCAGTTAACAAAACAAAATATTTTCTTTTTTTTTTTTTTTTTAATTTTTTTTTTCAACGTTTTTTATTTATTTTTGGGACAGAGAGAGACAGAGCATGAACAGGGGAGGGGCAGAGAGAGAGGGAGACAAAGAATCGGAAACAGGCTCCAGGCTCCGAGCCATCAGCCCAGAGCCTGATGCGGGGCTCGAACTCACGGACCGCGAGATCGTGACCTGGCTGAAGTCGGACGCTTAACCGACTGCGCCACCCAGGCGCCCCAAAACAAAATATTTTCTAATGAGAAGTAAACTAGAAGAAAAGCCTGGAAATTTCTTGCTTTTTAAATAAAGAGTTAATGATTATACCCATATTCATATTTGAAAGCATTTAGGAAATTGAAGATTATGTGTCAGAAAGTATCTGTACATTTGAGTGTAGAATTCAAAAATCTACTTAAATAGACAAAAATCTAAAAACTTATGAAAATTAATTTGAATTATAGAAAGCGTTGCACTATAAAGTTCACTGAGTATAAGAAACATACTCTGAAAAGTTCATGGCACGGAACCAGAAGTGGCATTCGCAATAGGTACAGATACATTAACATGAAAATTAAGATAATCCTTCCAGTAAAGTACTTTCTTATTCTATTTTCCTGTTCCTAAGTATTCTCCATATTGCTACTTAATATTAGGTGACATTCACAATTACCATTTAATTGTTAAATATTTTCTTACTGAATGGCTATACCTAAAATTTAATCATTTTCCTATTAGCATACACTTAGGCTACCAATTTATACTTTTAAATTTGTGTTCTATATAAGAAAATGAAACACTTTTTACAATGGGTCAACATTAATAACCTTCAAATTATTGCCCACTATTTCACTTGTCATTGAAAAGGGTATTAACCATTTAAGAGAAAGAAATTCAGTATTATTTCTATTTACACAGTAAAATCCAAATTTCCTTAAATTGGAATTATTTATTTAAAAAAATTTTTTTTAACATTTATTTATTTTTGAGACAGAGAGAGACAGAGCATGAACGGGGGAGGGTCAGAGAGAGAGGGAGACACAGAATCCGAAACAGGCTCCAGGCTCTGAGCAGTCAGCACAGAGCCCGACGCGGGGCTCAAACTCATGGACCTCAAGATCATGGCCTGAGCCGGAGTCGGACGCCTAACCGACTGAACCACCCAGGCGCCCCTGGAATTATTTATTTTAGAGCAATGTGAACTTTTAAAATTAAGCAAGAACAGGGGAGCCTGGGTGGCTCAGTCGGTTAAGTGTCGGACTTTGGCTCAGGTCATGATCTCAGGGTTCGTGAGTTTCAGCCCTGAGTCGGGCTCTATGCTGACAGCTCCGAGACTGGAGCCTGCTTCAGATTCTGTGTCTCCCTTTCTCTCTGCCTCTCCCTCGCTCGCACTCTGCCTCTCTCTCTCTCAAAAATAAGTAGACATTAGGGGCACCTGAGTTGGCTCAATTGGTTAAGTGTCTGACTTCAGTTAATGTCATGACCTCATGGTTCCTGAGTTTGAGCCCCATGTCGGACTCTGTGCTGACAGCTCAGAGCCTGGAGCCTGCTTTGGAATCTGTGATGCCCCCTGTCTGTCTGCCCCTCCCCTATTCACACTCTGTCTCTGTCTCTCAAAAAATAAATAAATGTTAAAAAAATTCTTTTTAAATAAACATAAAAAATAAAAAAATAAAATTAAGCAAGAATAGTCCCTAGGGAAAAGAAAAGAAGCCCTCATCTTAAAGCAGTTGTGTGGGTTTATTTATTTTTTTTGCATAACTCCACATGCTTTGTGGCACTAGCTGCTTCTCTGGAGATGGAGGCGATAGACAGATAGATAGAACCAGTGTGATTTTTTTTTCTTGAGGAACAACAATGATGACAAAGTAATCTATAAACATTATATATCCCCTTAATGCTGACAAACTTAAAACAGCAACGAGTCACACACAAAAGAAAAAGTAAAGCTGATCAAGGCTGTAAAGAACTACAAATGTAAAATGATAGTCAACCATTTAAAGAATTTTCTAGCACGTGACTTTACTCTCATAGTCTTGCAAAGTAAAAGGAACAATTTTTGCCCTCCTCACTTGGCAGATGAACAGAAGCAGAGGCATTCAGTGACTTGCTTAAAATTACCAGCAGACTTAGGAAGTACTATTTCCACTTTTCTTTCTTTTTAAAAATTTTTTTTAATGTTTTATTTATTTTTGAGAGAGAGAGAAAGAGAAACAGCGCAAGCAGGGGAGGGACAGAGAGAGAGGAAGACACAGAATCTGAATAAAGGCTCCAAGCTCTGAACTAGCTGTCAGCATAGAGCCTGACACAGGGCTCGAACTCCCGAACCGTGAGATCATGACCTGAGCCTAAGTAGGAAGCTTAACCGACTGAGCCACCCAAGTGCCCCATCTGCTTTTCTAACTACTCCAAATATAGTCCACCTTCAGAAAACACAGAGGATCCACAAACCCAAAGGTGGAGTGACACCTGAAAATTGGAGCATTTCCATTAATTACAAAATTTCAGGGGAATAGATATTTTAGAACACCTATTAAATCAAAAGAAAAGAGAAATAACAAGAAAGCTATATACATCAACAGCTTTTCTTATCATTTTGTTGTAATATTTATCTTCCTGGCCTGCAAAAGTCAATCTACTTCAAAGTACTTAAGAGTATAAACCATAAAACTTATCTGAATTAAAAAAAAGAGAGAAGATGATCATTATAAAAACAAAAAATCCTCCATCTCTGAGTATATTAATATATACCAATGCATTCTCTTATAAAATTCTCTGCCAACTTTTCTAAGGAGACCTCAATGCTAAATTAATGTAAAAACAAAACTTCATAAAACACATTCTTTTTTTGATTTTAGATGTCGACTTAGTAAGAGCGAACTTGAATCAACAGTTAATAAATCAAGCCTATTTCTAGGCAAAATGATGTTTTATTAACTCTTGAACAGAAAAGAATGATTCAATGATTAACAAACTTCTTCACTCTCTAAACTATATTAAACAGTCTTCTTCCCTCAGGAAGCATTTAACTTATGAAAAAGTCTTTTTAGACTGGTTTAGTTTTTCCTGTAAGATCATAAAGAACATAACATTAAAAACTAGAATTGGAATTGGATGCATTGCTCAGAGAAAGGAGGATATGAGGTCTAACTAAAGTACATTTCTCTGCATTTATAATACAACCAGAAGCATTATCTGAGAAGCCAGAAATACCTGCCATTCCACTACCCCTTTACACAACAAACATAAATGTTACTGATTCCAATATTTTGATAACCATACTTGGCTACCTATTACACTAAAATAACATAGAGTTACCCAAGGAAAACAAATTTTAATGGTATTAAGCCTTTAGGTATAATTTATAAAAAAAAATAATAATAAAGGCCAGCTTATATAAACTAATGTTATTTTGACTATTAAGGGTTCATTTTTACATTAACATCTCCGTAATAACTAAGGGAGTTATATTCTGTTGCTTTATCATAGACTACAATATAATGCTGATATAAAAGTGGATTTGCAGGGATGCCTGGGAGGCTTAGTCGGTCAAGCATCCAACTTCGGCTAAGGTCATGATCTCACGGCTCATAAGTTTGAGCCCCACATTGGGCTCTATGCTGACAGCTCAGAGCCTGGAGCCTGCTTTGGATTTTCTGTCTCCCTCTCTCTCTGTCCTTCCCTCCCCTGCTCTCGCTCGAATAAATGTTAAAAAAAAAAAAAAAAAAAGTGGATGTTTAATTTGAAGAAAATTCTTGCTACCAAAAATGAACAGCAATTCAACCAAGGCAGTTTCTCTTAAATGTACTTATGTAACAAATATTCTAGGACATCATTTTAAAAATAAATCTTTTATTAAAAAAATATTTTATAATGTTTATTTTATTTTTGAGAGACGGTGTGAGCTGGGGAGGGACAGAGAGAGGACACAGAATCTGAAGCAGGCTCCAGGCTCTGAGCTGTCAGCACAGAGCCCGACGTGGGGTTTGAAACCAGAAACCGTGCGATCATGACCTGAGCTGAAGTCAGATGCTTAACCAACTGAGCCACTCAGGTGCCCCCAAATAACTCTTCTTTTAAAGATAATGTTAAATACATCAAAATGACATTATACTAGAATTCAGATTTCATTAATACTCTTTAAGAGTTAACATAACTGTGGCACAGATTTTTCAAGTTCAAAATTCAATAAATCTACTAGTTAGTGAATCCTGAAACTGCTTACTTTAATATGATCAGGTAGAACGGGTAACATTTTTTTGAAAAAGGAAAAACATATGGCCACTGTAAGAAAATGTTTTAAAGAATAATGCAATGAACAGAAAATTCCAGGAAGAACTAAATATCTAAAGTATGTAACATAATAACTTTGTGATTCTTAGAATGACTACATAGCTACATTAGTATTTATGAAGAGGAGAAAATTCTACAATGAATATTTCAGTTATTTCCATAGTATAACAACCATAGCTCTCAGGGACAAACTTTAATTCATTAAAGTTTATAAACAGCCTAGTTTTCTGGCCTGTTGTGACAATAGTCTTTTGTGATTACTAAAGCAACTTAAAAAAAAACAAACCTAATTATAGTTGTATTGAGTAATGTATTCCAAATAAGATTACAACGGGCCTAGGAACAAATGAAGCAATATGTAAAAGTGACTGAATGAAATCCAAGTAATAAATATTAATTTTTTTATACTTATATTTAGGAAGTCCCAAGACTTTTAGAGAGAAGGTAGTGTGGTGAAAATGAAAGAATACCTCTCAAGAAGCCAAGATAACTGGGTTCTAGAGGCTTCACTAACATTTAACATTGGGCAAATCTTAAAGGCATTGGTATAAAATGGGGAAAGAATCTAGTTTGGCCTCCTCCCATTTTAGGCAGGTAAAATACTTTCCTTAACTCAATCTTGCTTCTGAAATTCAAACTAGAAGGCTGTCAACAATACTGTGGGTTGAGCTCAGTGGCCTTGGCCCTCGCTTATGCCTTAGGGTGGGGACAGGGAAGACTGAAAAATTAAAACTTCAGGCCTATGCCAGATGTTGGAATGGAGACTGAGTTTAACACAGCCTTCATAGGATGAGAAGTCTAAGGTGAAAAAATAGCATCTTAAATGATTATATTATTATATAATTTTTTTTAAAGTTTATTTATTTTTGAGATAGAGACAGAGCACGAGTGGAGGAGGGGCAGAGAGAGGGAGACACAGAATCTGAAGCAGGCAGGACCCAGGCTCTGACCATCAGCACAGAGCCCGATGTGGGGCCTGCAAGATCATGACCTGAGCTGAAGTTGGACACTTAACTGACTGAGCCACCTAGGCGCCCCATATTATTATATAATTATTATATTAAAAATAGGACTTAATTAGCTATTGGAATTTAGTGAACAGTAAAGGTAATACTGCAAGTGTTGGGGAAAAATATTCTATAAATAGTGTTGGGGTAACTGCATAGCTTTCTGTAAAAAAAAAAAATTCTTATTTCACATCTTAAAACAAATTCCAAATGGAACTAAAAAACCCGAACCATAGAAGTACTTTAAAAAACTACATATTTAAAAAAATAACCTTTGGGGCGCCTGGGTGGCGCAGTCGGTTAAGCGTCCGACTTCAGCCAGGTCACGATCTCGCGGTCCATGAGTTTGAGCCCCGCGTCAGGCTCTGGGCTGATGGCTCCGAGCCTGGAGCCTGTTTCCGATTCTGTGTCTCCCTCTCTCTCTGCCCCTCCCCCATTCATGCTCTGTCTCTCTCTGTCCCAAAAATAAATAAAAAACGTTGAAAAAAAAAAATTAAAAAAAAAAAATAACCTTTTTGGTGCAAAAAACCTTTAAGTAACTTATGATAAAGAAACTCAGCAGCCATAGAAAGAAGATAAATTTGAATACATAAAACCAAAAATTTCTGTGGCTTAGAAAAAACACCATAAAGTATAAAGACAAACTAGGAAAAATGTTTGCAGCTAAGATTGATTCACTTTTTAAAAAACACCTAAAATCTCTAGGAAAAGACCAATACCATGATTGAAAAACTGTAGAAAAGAATATATGAACACATAATTTGTAGGAAAGGAAACATAAATGACTCAAAATTCTAAAGGTAGCCAACCTCACTAAAAAAGAGAAATGTAAATTAAAACAATATTGAGATACCATTTTAACTTCTCAGATTGACAAAGACCCGTAAGTTTGATATTGCATTTTTGGCAAAGGAGTGAGAAATAGGCATTTCCATGAAGTGTAAATTGGTCCAATTTCTCTGGAGGGCAATTCGGAAATAAAGTACCCAAATAAAAAATATCCTGCAACCTAAGTCTCAGTCATTTTACTTCTAGAATTTTCCTTTTTTAAGTAATTTTTTTTAATGTTTATTTATTTTTGAGAGACAGAGTATGAGTGGAGGAGGGGCAAAGACAGAGGGAGACACAGAATGTGAAGCAGGTTCCAGGCTCTGACCTGTCAGCACAGAGCCTGATACAGGTCTTGAACTTATGATCCATGAGATCATGACCTAGGCTGAAGTCGGATGCTTAACCAACTGAGCCACCCCGGCTCCCCCTAGGAATTTACTTCATAAGTTTACACATGTGTGTAAAAGGACATGTACATCAATATTTACAGGAGCACTACGTATTAACAAAAGATTGGAAACAACTTATATGTTTGTTAATACCCTGTAAATTCTTCTATTTTAACTATGTATTACCAAACAAAAAATACAGTTGGCTTAAGGAACAACATAGAAAAAATACCCCAAGAAACAAAAAGACAGTAATTGCTGCAGACAAGTTTTTGCAGTAAAAATTATAAACTACATGAAGAAACAAACCACCATGGAGGAGTGAGCACATACAGCAGATACAAGAACTGGCATCCCCAGAATAATACAAACAAATTAAAGAACTATAGTATGTTTGTCTAAAATTCTTAAGCAATTAAGAGATGGAACATAAAGAAAGATTAAAAGACATGAACGACAGAATGAAAAGCTAATGTGTACCTACTAAGAGTTCCAGAGGAATGAATAAAGAGAATGGGGGAGGCAATAATTGAAGATAATGAGTTCAAATTTTCTAAAATAAATGGATGACACACGTCCTCAAATTTTAGTAGAGTGTGGCACATGTTAAAAAAAAAAATCAAATCCCCACCTTGACAAATCCTAGTAAAAGAGCGGCACTCCAAAGACAAATGGGAAAACGGATTAATCAAAGGAATGCAATTTACCCAAAGCACTTAAAGAGAAATAGAAGACAGTGGCATAATATTATTGAAGATCTGAGATAAAGGTCAATCTACAATTTTATATACTAAACCTATACTATTATTCCTGAATAAGGGCATATAGAGACAATTTTTTTTTAAATGTTTACTTATTTATTTTTGAGAGAGACAGAGCTTGAGCAGGGGAGGGGCAGAGAGAGAGGGAGACACAGAATCCAAAGCAGGCTCCAGGCTCTGAGCTGTCAGCACAGAGCCTGACATGGGGCTTGAACCATGAACCATGAGATCATGACCTGAGCTGAAGTCAGATGCTTAACTGACTGAGCCACCCAGGTGCCCCAGAACTTTTTTTCTACCAATGAAAAAACTATAGGACATACCTCACTAAAATGAGAGCTGAACCTTGAACAAAGTAATGAGATGAAAGAAATGACAGTGAATAAAGAAAATGGTAACTATGCTGGTAAATTTAAATGAGGGCTGACAATAAAAAACAGGCAATACTATAATAAATTTGGGGGAGGAGTTTGAAAACATACAGAACTATAAGTCTAATAGAAATAATATAGAAAATAGGATGAGGGAGGGACTAGAGTGAAAGCTTTCTAAATGATTTTGTTTTTATTACTTTTGAGAGAGACAAAGAGAGAGAGTGTACATACATGCACAAGCAGATAAGGGGTAGACAGAGGGAGGAACACAGGATTCCAAGTGAGCTCTGCACTGAGAGCAGAGAGCCCAATGTGGGGCTCGAACTCGGAAACTGTGAGATTACAAACTGAGGTGAAGTCAGACGCTCAACCGACTGAGCCACCCAGGCACTCCATATAGAGTAAAAGCCTTCTAAAACAGGGCCACAACATATGGCTATATACTACAGAATCTCAAGAGACACCGTCCACATTTGTATGCATGGTAGTTTTGTATATTTATTAAATAAATATTCTCTCAAATAGCAGTAAAGTGTCTTAGAGTTTTTTTAATTCACAGAGAAATGTTTGGCTAATAGTCCTATGTTCTTCAGAAGGATAGTGTCTATAGCAAAAACTTTAAGGAAATCACCAAAAGAATCGTTAATAGAATATATCGAAATAAGTAGGGAGAAAGAGTGGAAGAATTAAAAAAATCAATCTGCGAAGGAAAAAAAGTGGATAAAAGGAGGCAATGAAACATATGCCAAAGATAAATTACTAAATAAGATGATAGAAATCTAAATATATCAGTAATGATAAAACATATAAACCGATTAAGCTGCTTAAAGACAGTGTTGATATTACAGTCAATGAAAAAAAATGTGGTTATATGTTTTATCTACAGAGGAATAATAAAACATACCAGACTGGTGGAAAAAGAAACACTGAGGTAATACTAACCAAACAAAGGCTGAAGTCAAATCTCAAAGTCAGTAAAGGTTAAGGATGTTTCTTTCTCTGCTGATTAATGTGATATGATCAGTTCTAGATCTAGTGCTAGATGGCATCAAAACATTCTCACACCCAATCTTTGTATGGCTGACTCCTTTAGGTTTTTGCTTAAATATCAACCCCCTTTTCTTGATAAACTAATATAAATAAAACATCTTTCTTAACCACCTATTCTAAATAAAGTCCTTTTTTTACCCTCTATTACATATCCTATTCATTTCTTTCATAAAATATTTAATTATAAATTATAGTTATATACTGAATGCTAGTTTATTGTCTGTTTTCCTAAATTTCCACACAGGTAGGAACTCAACTGTTTTGAAAACTCAGTTAACTCACTTTTCACAACATCTTATTTAAGCAACACTGTAATGAAATCCAGGCAATCCTTTTCAGTATTTAATATGGAGATGAAATACTATCTTAGCTATCTTGAGATGATGCAGGTTCGAAGGGTAGAGAAGTTATTTAGTGATGTCTGTCATGCGTACAGAGGGGAGGGGTGGTCTACGTTGCAGATTGTTGAAAGAATTATTAAAAGAACATGAATGGCTAACTCTAGATGTTACTAAATCTATTTTCTTCCAGCATGAATAACATATTCTGGTCTCATATGGGCTTTCAGCTATCCTTTTATACTTAATGTTAGTATTTAACATAAATACGATTCCCTCAAAGATTAAAAATAAGGGCATGATGCTGAACTCAGAGTAGGTATTATAGAAATAACTAGTATAAATTTGAGCAGAGTATCAAAATTCATTAGACAACTTAGCTGATTCTTTTATTTTACTGAAAGGTAATGGATGTGTATGGCCATTAGTCCAAACAGACCCAGTTGGCTTCAAAGCAAGTAGCTGGGATGATAGCTGATAGTGTGAATAGGATATCCACGAAGGAAGAGGTCAGGTTGAGCCTAGTCAATATGCTGCAACTCTTGCTTCAACTGTAATTTTGCAAACTATAAATAAAAGTTAGCATACTGAAGATAAAATTTAAAAAGGAGGAAAATCACTTGAAAGGTACATGTGCCCCTTTCATGGGGGTACTTCTTTTATATATGACTTTTTCTTTTCCAGTGGAATTTAAAGGGAAGTTGGAGAAAATACAGCTTTGGTCTGTGTCAAAGAAAATGCTATACGGAATAAGGGGAAAGCCATATATTTAAATTTCAGAAATGCAGAATAAACTATTATACAAATTATACAACTGTATAATTGTTTGCCATTTTAAAGAATAAACAAAAACACTATTTTGGTAGAATTTCACTGTAGTAATATTAATCAAGTTATTTAAAATTATACTATCTATTCCAGTCTTCCTACTCTATTATGACTCTAGAAATGTGTGAAATTGTATTTTGTTGTGATACAATGGGATGGGATGGCATGTGAAGTCAATTTTACTGTTTGATTTCTAGCTTTGCCACTAAGTAGGTGATTTTGAGTAAAACCTCCTTGAGTTTCAGTTTCCACATTTGTAAAATGGGAAAATTACTTATCTCCTAGGGCTGTTTGAAAATTAAATGAGATAATAAGCTCAATAAATGGAGTTTCCTCCTCCTCCTCCCTTGACCTCTAGAATCTATGCTGTTGAAAAGAACTCTTTGGTAAGATGGAAATTCTCTATAAAGTGCACTAATATGGTAGCCATGTGGCTACTGAGTAATGGAAATGTGGCCAGTGAGATGGAGGAACTCAATTTTAATTATACTTAATTTTAATTAACTTAAAATTAAAAAGCCATATGTGGCTTGTGGCTACCATATTGGACAGCAAAACATACAGCCATGAAAGTGTGTTTCTTTGAGGCTTTAGATCCTTATGGGACCCTGGAGAGGGTATCAAAACAACAGTAAGATTCTCTGCAAGTTTATCCCATTATGTAGTTTACCTGAACTAGTATAGATAGGCTTTGTGGTCAAATGTACCTGGATTTGAATGCCATGTCTGTACCTCAGACTCCCCATCTGCACCTCAGACTCCCCATCTGAGGGCAAGAATACTTACTAACCTCACTGAAGTAACATGGAGATGACAAATTAATGGATCTGATGTAGTAGGTGCTTAACAAATCTTACTTTCTTTCTCCTCCCATATGCATTGTTTCTCACCTGACCACTTTCCTCACATGCTGGCCAAGTGCCTGAACTGTTACTAAATTTAATGCTGACAAATGTAGTTAATGCCAGTTGTTTGCCAACATGTGTTTACTCCACTAAATTGTCAATAATATTTTAAGAACTTGAACTTTAAAAATGACTAAGAACTTTTCAACATAGAATTTTTTAACATAGAAAAACCTCACGAAATAAAAAATCTTTAACTCTAAAACTATTATTGTGAAATGGGAGTAGATATTGGCTAGGCAAAGAAATGAGGTTTTCTGGCTCCTTAGCCCTAAGACTGTCAGGCTAAAATTGCTTCAAAGTGCTCAGATGACTGAAGATGAAAATAAAAATTAAAACCCAAAATAAACTTATATCTGAAATTTGGCTTCAAGACTTTTAGAAAAAGTGCTACATCTGTTAATGTGAAATGTCAACATATTTCAAGCCCATAGGTGATCTGTCTACTTTCAAGGTTCCTTTCCATAATACAATGTTCCAAACATCTCTACTAGGTTGAACAATAAATACTTAGAATAAAATAACTAATTACTCTTAGGCTGTTCATCAGGACCTGGGAACTGGTGGAAGCCAACCTAAAAGTGACTTCTCCGTGTTATCTAGGAAGCCCCTTAATGCTCAAGCTGCACAAAGGCTATCTACATTATATCTATGACTCTTAATTTTTAATTTCTGTTGCAGAACATTTGCCACTGGAGGCTGCTAAACTATGTCCAGGACAACCTTTCCTAGCTATTTGCAGATAGTGGCAAAGCATAATGTGTGAGGACTAATACGCTTCTTTGCACTAACACTTTGTTTCGTTGTCAGTTTAGATAGGGGCTACAAAAGCAGGTCTTTTAGTTGGGTAAGCTCTACATTAAAAACCTAAAACTGTACACAATTTCTAATCACTGCATACACTTTTTAATATTAATAAGAAAAAACTTCAGATACAAAATATTGTGTAAATCCTTGATTTAAAAAAAATTAACTATTTAATTTGGTCTGTCCGTTTAGTTACTTTACTTTGGCTCTATTTTCTTGTCCCTCATATTCTTAAGAAAAAGTATTAACTGTTTTAGCTGAGTTAAGTAGGTAGACAACTGTTATTCATATTTACATAACCAGAAGCAAATACTTTATAAGATACCTATGACTTAATTAAATTCAATGTAGATGTACACACAAAAATACAAGCAACTAAGCAATTAAATAGTTTAACACATAAAATCTCCAATTTCTTATTCCTATTTCACTTAACCAAAGCACTTTAAGATATATTCCAGCCATCAAACACTAAAACCAAAAGTATATATTTACAAGTACCAATAAATCTCCTGTACTAACAGATTAAATCAAGAAGGAAACCAACTTGTTTTTAGACTTGCCAACCCCCTTAACTTTAAGGCTTGAATGTACTCTTTCGAATAACAGGTCACTCTAGGTCCCTAATTTTATTATTTATTTTTTATTGTAGTCACTTTTTTTTTTAAGCTTAGAATTAATTACTACATAACCAGGATGTACAATGTTGCTCAATTTTATTGTATACCAACAGGTTCCATGAGTCTGACTGAAGTTTATTAGCATAATCTGAAATGTACCCTGTAACTACATGGAAGAAAGAAGGGTTTCTAACCCAATGACCCTACATACACGGTTCTCTGAAAGCAAAGTTTTAAAAACCTTTAACTTGCAGAAACCTTGCACTGGGGTGTGGATTTATAGCTTTTAAGTTTTTTCTGCTCAGTGAAAACACAGTAAGTCATTATCAACATGTATTTGAATACTTGCCTTCCTACGATCAAAAAAAGAAAAAAAAGAAAGAAAGAAAGAAAGCAGACAGGCCCGCCTGCTAGGGTATCTGAGCTCCACCTCCAAAACTCAGGGAGAATATCTTTGCCAGTCTTTATTAAGATCTACATTCTGGTCTGTCTACATCCTACATACATGGTTAATCTTGGAAAGTGGCTCCATACTAAAACTGGTTTAAAGAAAAAGAATCTGAGATGTTGCTTATATGCCCAGACTTCACAAGCTAAACGGTAGGAACTTGTAACTACGTGTACCTAAACGTGGCCTTATGGGGAATGGTAGAGGGAAAAGGGAGATCAGTGGCTAAAAAGAGTAAAGAAAGGAAAGCTGTGAATTACCTGGCGCACAACTTCAGGTCCGTACTTTAGACATCTCCCCTCCCTCCTGCCCCCACCTATCCCAGGAATCAGAAAGCTCAGAAAAGGTTATGGGCCAGCTTGACAGGCGACAACTAAAAGTATTTTGAAAAATTCAGCACAAGAAAAGGCTTCGTGGAGGGATGAGAGAAAGATGAAAGCTGAGAGCTAGCAACACTGAAACACCGACTTCGGGGGGTGGAAAGCTGTAAGTGCCCGCTGCTGGGGTTGTGTGTGGGGCCGGCCGTCCCAGGTGCAGCAGCCAGGGCGCAGGGGTTCAGACATCGAGAAAGCTGGGCAAACCAACCCAGTGCCTAGGGGCACCCACCATCGGAAGAGGGTCGCACTTGAGCTACAGGAGGTCTTCCCCCCCCCTTCCAACTCCTCCTCACCCGGGCCGTAGAACTTGCTGCCTTTGGTCACGTCGAAGACTTTCCCATTGACCGCGAGCAGGATGCGCGGGGTGCGGGACCCGTCGTACTGGCGCAGCTGCTCCAAGCTGAAGTCCCGCTTCTTCATACGAGGCAGAGAAGCAGCGGGACTCTCCTCGCCGGCTCCGGCCCCGGCGCCCAAACCCCGCCGCCCCCAGCGCACCCACAGCCGGTAGGCCCCCAGCAGCACCAGCGCCACCAGCGCCACGTTCAGCAGCATCTCCCCGCCCCCCGTCAAAAGCGCCAATGCCGCTGCTGCCCAGCCGCCCCCTTCTGCTGCCGCTCCCGCGCCGCCTGGGCTCTCGCTGCTGCCGTCGCTGCTGCTCTCACTGCCACTCCCCAGGGTGCCTAGCTTCACGTCCCCATCACCCGCCGCCATCACTGCCCGCCAGCGCCTTCCTCCTCCTCCCCGCCCCCTGCCCTCCCCAACCCCACGGCCAACCCCGCCCATCTGAGGCCTCTCAGCCAATAACATGAGGTGAGGGGGCGGGGTCAGGCTTGCTCTCGATTGGGTGTTGACGGGGTAACGTTGTCTTGGATCTCTCCCTTCTCCTCCCTTCTTTTGCAGACCGCGCTCGCGTGCGACGCCCCGCCCACCTCGCCCCACACTTCCCTGCTTTCGCTCGTCGCCTACCCTGGCTGAAGTGGAAGAGGGGGGCGGGCTTGAAGAAAAGATGCAGCGCCGGCCGCGCGCGCGCACAGGCCGAGTGAGACTACGGCGCGTGCGCGAGTTCCGGAGCGCCACGCGCTCTCCTTTCCTTTGCAACGCCTCCGGGAGGCAGGCTCTGCCCAGTCCCCTCGCAATGCGCGTGCGCCCTGGAACCGCTTCCTTTCCCAGGTTTAAGTTCGTGTCCGCGAACTCCCGCCTCTTCCCTTTTGCTCCGCTAGGGACTTCAGGTGCGCCTAGGCGGCTGCGGAGGCGGGAGCCTGGCTGGGTCGCCTTTTCGAGGGCGCAGGTTGGTGGCTTGTGGGAGGCCACGACTTAGTTTTAACTGCTGGCGCAAACTATTGAGGGGCGTCCCTTTTTCCCCCGTGGCGCCGGCGCGCCTTTCCGGAAGCTGGGAGCGTGGGCGCGCAGACAAGCTACCGCCCAAAAGTTTTGGCGACGAACTGGAGTCTTCTTGTCGCGGATAGAGTGCACAGTGCCCGCACTACGGTTATTTGGCATCCGGAATCTACTCGCTGCTTGCGCTAGCACGGAGCAGCCACTCCCGGGTGGTTTTGGTCAAGACTTCGCTTGTAGAATTTTCTTTCAGGTTTCAGACTAAAGGTGTTACCGCTTAAATCATAGTCCGTGGCGGTAGGGAAGTGGCTAGAATGAGGTGGTCCTTTGATTCGCTCATTCAGCTTTATTTACATTTTTTTTTTTAATCTCCCTAAGTCTTTCACAGTCTTTTAGCCTCTCAAGTCCTTTAAAAATCTGGTATAAATTCACCTCTGAAGCCTTATTCTGGGCTCCTTACCTCAAGCACTCAACTCCTTTGACTTGCTGTCTCGTGTCCTAGTCTGTTGTCTTTGTGTCAGGGAGTTCCCCCACGCCCACTCCCAAGAACTACTTGCTGTGAACAATCGGTGTGATAAATGAGTGAAGGTGTATTAAGGGAGTAACAATTTCCGTTTAATCTTGAGGAACCGGTGCGATGGAGGAGAGACCCGAAAAGCAGTGGGGGCATATGATACGAACTAAAGTACTTACTAGGGAAAGGGCTAGTGTTCCATTTTCGCTTCAGTAATCAGGAGCAAAGTCTGGAAAATTAGGTTGGTAGTCTTAAGTCAACAGATAGGCTTGGATTTATACTACCCGTTTTGGAGGAGCCATTGAAGAGTTTGAAGGGGCAAATGACCGGATAAAACTTCTCTAGATTATCTACCGGATGTATTAAAGACTGGAGTAGGAAAAGCATGGAAAACAAGTTAGTAGGCTATGGTATTAGTGCAAGAAATGAGGAAACTTAGAACTAAGTGGCATTAGGGCAGGGGTCTGCAAGCTTTTCTATGAAGAGCCAAACATATTTTAGGCCTGTCTTTCATAATTACTCAACTGTCTTATAGTAAGAAAGCAACCTAAAAGATGCTTAGAGGAATGAGCATGATTGTGTTCCAGTAAAACTTTATTTATGGGCACTGACATTTTAGGTGTCATGAAATACTATTTTTTTTCAACTCTTTAAACCTGTAAAAGCCATTTTTTGATCTACAGAGATACAAAAAGAGTCTATAGGCCATAGTTTGCTCACCCCTGTACTTTCTTGTGGCAGAATGAACAGGATTTAATTGGGAATAGTAAGTGACCATATGGTCTAGTCTCCAATCTAGAATGTTTTTGGAACTGAAAGGTGGCACTATACACTGGGAGAACAAGATTAAAATTAGATTGTCCCAGGCAAATCTGAGTGGTCATCCTGAGGTTAATGGTTAGATGTCATAACTGCTTTAGGACTTGGTAACAGGAAATGCCAATGATGGAAACAGGATGATTGGGAAGAAACTGGTTTTGGAGAGAAGATGGATGCTTGGGATGAGATGCTTGGGAGAGAAGATGGATACAATTGGGATGATTTCAATAAGCAGGAAGAAACCACCTGAGAAGCTGCATAGCAGGCCACTCCTTGTATGTTATTGACCGCACTGGGTCACTAACTATTCCCTAAACAGTAACTGACAAGGAGTTTGGGATTACCATGTCTGGTTAGTGTTTATCTGACTTTTGGCAGGTTTTATGCAGGATTGTGGCATGCATTGCTGGACACTTAGTATCTGTGGCCCCTTCCCACTAAATGACAGTAGCACACCCCTGACATTGGGGCATCAGAAAACAACCTTCTTTCCTCCCCTAGAAAGATGTTAGTTGAGTGGTTAAACCAAGTGGCTTAAACCATCAGGATTTACCTTGGAGCTGAATTATACACATGTATGTTTCTTTTCCCTGATTGGTTTGAAAGGAAGAGACGAATTGAGCAGTATTGAAGTTGTCAAGAAAATAGAGTGGGGAATGTTGGGTAGGTAACCAACATTGTTTGCCATGAGAGTAAAAAGTCAAACATTTTCTTATATATCCTTGATAAAATAAATATCTCAACTTCTCCACACTTGAAGCCCCCCCCCACCCCCCCCGTCTAAAGTTTTTTTCTGAGCAACTTATTCTCATTCTAAGCCCCCTGAATTGGTCCAGAAGGCAGTTCTTTCTCTCTGCCAGGTAACAATCCCTCACAGTAGGATATTCCTTCTTTGAATACTGTAGTAACTTTCTGCTCTTCTTTCCCTTCTTTGTTCCACATGAAGGCACTAGTCCTGTATACTGATTTTCTTAACTTGGGCACCCTATCTCCAGTGTCACTCAGCTATTTAAAGGAAACAACTCAGAAATCTCAGTTGGCACTCAAAGTCGTCTATAAATCCACAAATGGCTTTGCTTCCTCCCCTTCTGCAGCAAACCTAATCTTTACACATAACTTCTATTACTTCGATGCATTTCCTTTTACAATACCTAATCTCCATCCTCCCCATTGCTAAATTCATTCCCCACTCCAAGACTTTACTCATTCTATTTCCTCATTGAGAGTGCCCTTCTTAATCCTTTCTCCACCCAAATTCTGTTACCTTCCAATTCCTTCTCTAATTCTGCCTCTGTCCCAGGCTGTATCAGCCCACAATGATCTCTTTCTCTGAATTTCTACCAATTTCTTCCCTATACTATCCATTTTGTTTTATGCTCTTGACTATTTTGTTACTGAAACTCTGCTTTGGGTCCCTATGTGTCTCCTTTTGCATCTGTAGATATTCCTTTTCTGAGTCTTTTCCACCTCCCTTTTACTCCTTATAATCCACCCCTGCTTCACCCAGAAGTCATCTATAAGTATCTGTTATTATCTATGTTCTTTTCTCCTCTTGTTACTCTTTTTTCCTTGACATTTTATCTACTTAGTGATTTACTTCTCATCTCTATGGAAGATGTACCTCTCCAGCCCTGACCTCTCTCTGGGAGATAATAGTACTGGCCACCAAATATTTCCATTTCTTTTCCCACACACATAGCAGACTTGCATTTCCCTATTCCTTTGAACTCAGTGTGGCCAATGAAATGTGATTGGAAGTGGTCTGTATCACTTCCAAGTAAAAGCTTAAAGAATGCACAATTTCTAAATAAACTTTTTTTTTTTGTTTTTTTTGTTTTTTTTAAAGGGAGATGCCGGGGTGGTTCAGTTGATTAGCATCCAACTCTTGGTTTCAGCTCAGGGCATGATCTCACGGTTTGTGAGTTTGAGCCCTGCATCAGGCTCTGTGCTGACAGTATAGAGCCTGCTTAGGATTCTCTCTCCTTCTCTCTCTTCCCCTCCCCTGCTCATGCTCTCCCTCTCTCTCTCTCAAAATAAATAAATTTAAGAAAAGAATGCATAATGTCTCATGCCCTCTTTCCTTTTGGCAAAGTGATGGAATGTTTTAGTTATCTATCGCTGTATAACAAACCACTCCAAATCTTAGTGACTTAAAATAGTAACTGGTTTGGGGCACCTGGGTGGCTCAGTCAGTTAAGTGTCCAACTTTGGCTTAGGTCATGATCTCAAGGCACACAAGTTCAAGCACCGTGTTGGGCTCTGTTGTTGACAGCTCAGAGCCTGGAGCCTGCTTCAGATTCAGTGTCTCCCTCTGTCTCTGGCCCTCCTCCGCTCATGCTCATGCTCATGCTCATGCTCACGCTCACGCTCATGCTCTGTCTCTCTCTCTCTTAAAAATAAACATTAAAAAAAGAGTAACTTTTATTATCACTAATGGTTTTGTGGATTGAATGGGCTCATGGGCAGCTGTCTTAACTTGCTTGGGGTCTCATGTGGTTGCAGCCAGGTATTTTCTGGAGCTGGAGTAATTAGGAAGCTTGACTGGATGCGAGAATAGCCAAGCCTTTCTTCTTCCCAGTGTTATCCTAGGGCCTTGCTTCACATTGGCTTCTCCAGCAGAGTAACCTAATTTCTTAGTAGTTCAGGACTCTCAAAAGTGCAAAAGCTTCCAGGTCTTGTAAGTCTTAGGCCTAGAAATAATACATTCTATTGGTTAAAGCAGTCACAGGGCCAGCTCAGTTTCAAGGGGAAGAGAAATAAACTCCACCTCTTGAATGGAGACTGGGGAGAAGAGTGATAAAGAATTTGTGGCCTTCTTTAATCTGTCACCCCGACAATGTTTCATATGGTGGTTGCTTACATCAGTGAGGGTCCTAGATTCAGGGCAAAGTAGAAAAGAGCCTTTAGGTGACAGACACAGTCGTATGAATGAGAAATACATCTCTGCTGTTTTAAACCACTGAGATGTTTAGAGCTGTTTGCTAGCAAACAAAACCTAATCTACACTAATACAAAAACTGGTACTGGAAGTAGGGCACTATTGCAGCAAAAACCTAAAATATGTGGCATTGACATATACGTGTCTGTTACAAATGTCAGTGGTTGGTTGGTAGGCAGCATCCAGTTCTGATTCACTTATGAATCTCCCAGCAAATCTAGCTCAGAAATTTGAGCTCAATAAATATTTCTTAAATAAGAGAGATTGTTTCTTATAATTCTGTTCTATTTCTTTATTTTAGGGGGAAATACTTCTTTCCTGCATCAGATGTTTCTTGAAGTATGGAGTGGGTGCCATGATCTAAACTCTCAATACTCTATTCCAGTGCTACTAACAAGTTTCCTGATGTGTAAGTTTGGCACATGCAGCCCACCTTCTCCCTTTCCCCTTTCCCATGGGAGTCAGGCCTCCCACAGAAAGTGTGCTTTCTACTCTACTGCTTCATATCTTAAATTTCACAGGGGCCTGCCTATGCCAGGGGATGCTTGGGTAAGCTTAACAGGATGGGCCCTTTGGGGGAGGTGTTTTTTTTTTTTTTTTTTTTCTTTCAGTTTTAGGAGCTAAGTTCACTGCCAGGGTAATTTAGGTAATTTAGTATCTGAACTTTTCATTTCTCCCTGGAAAATTCATATTGGGAGGGGGTCATAATCAAATTGAGCACATCTTTTTGGCTTTTAATTTTTAGAGTATTTTTAGTTATCATTTGATCTTCTTTTAGGAACTTCTGTTAATGTTGAAAAATGTAGGGGGACATAATTTGAGACAGCAATAGAGCAGGTTTTCACTTATAGCCTTGGGTACAAAACAGCCTTGGAGCTGATTTAGTGATACGTTGTTTTGACCCATTCAGGACATTCAAGGGAACAAAATCTATACCTGTGACCCCAGGAGATTCCACAAAAGGGAGAAGAGACCTTATGAAGATGCAAGCACAATTGCCCTAACTGACCTCTGACTTCTTGACCAAGAAGGATAACCATATCCGAAGTTGATCTCAGTGGTAAGCTGAAGGCATAAGGCAAGGGTCTTCATACATTTTGCTGACATACATTTTGCTGACATACCAAATAATTTTTAAGTTGATGTGTAAAATTTTTTGTCCTAAAATTAGTTGCAAAAGATGTAATTTCTGGTTAAAGTAAATATGAATATTTTAAAATAAAAAGGGTTAAGATGCATATAATCAAATCAAATTCCATAGAAATTGAATACTCATCATCATCCATTTTTATAGAAATTTACATTATTTTTTCTATGAGTTTGTATTTTCACTCTACTTCCCCACAAGAGTTTTAAAAATATATTTTTATGCTCAAATATATTATACTGCTTGTTCTGTCATTCTTTTCTGCAATAAAAATTTGTTTATAATTAAAAAAAAATTATGACTAAAAATTGTGTCAAATATTTCTTCTGGATTGAATTATTATTACAATTATGAGTACATAATTGATAATAACAGTGTTACAAATTTCTTTTTATTTTTTAATTTTATTAAACATTTTTTTTAAATGTTTATTTATTTTTGAGAGAGAGAGACAGACAAAGTAGGAGCAGGGGAGGGGCAGAGAGAGAGGGAGACACAGAGTCTGAAGCAGGCTTCAGGCTCTGAGCTGTCAGCACAGAGCCCAATGTGGGGCTTGAACTCGCAAACTGCGAGATCATGACCTGAGCCGAAGTCAGACGCTTAACCGACTGAGCCACCCAGGCACCCCACATTACAAATTTTTACACATAGCTACTAAAGAGAACTAAAATTTTATTGGAAATATGTCTCTCAATGAAATGGTTGGAGCTCCCTCTTCCCAAATAGTTCATGAATGTAATTTTTTGCTAGGAGACAGAATAGAAGACAGAAAAAGACAGAATAATACCACTCGGTACAGGACTTACCAAAAATGACTAAATGATTATTGTAAATGCATTTCAAAATGCATTTATATAAAATAGAATACTATATGTAGAAAACTGCGTATCTAAATCTCCATAAAAGATAGGGATGAATAATGATGTAAGAAATGGTTAACAAATGACAATGAACAGTAGTGTTTGAGTAAAACAATATAGATTTTCTGTATTCAGTAATCTTTAGGTGAAAATTAATGAAAATATTTTCTCCTGTGAGTCTGTATAATTGCTCAAGAAAATACAAAACATTGACTGACTTCTGATACATATTTCTTTTATGTATAACACTGATTTGTTTATTGGAAATTTGTAATTTTTTAACATCTTTTTCCTTGAAATCCACTGAAATATGTAACTGAGACATAGGAGAATGAGATTTTACATCAAGTTCTTTCTCATTTCTGAGCAGGTGTGCCTTGTAGCTGACTAGTATTTCCCAGAATGTTTTCCACAAATTTCCATATTTGAATTCCGAGACAGATATATGAAATCTTGCTGTGAGTTTGTTACCCAGATGAAGTAAGGCTCAACCTTCTTCAGTATTTCTCTTTGCTATCTCAACAGGATTCTTTGGCATTGTCAGGGAGTGGAAGCGGAAATAGTATTGGACCATTTCTGTGCTTCTCTCTTAACAGATGTATAAGATGAGGAAAATCAGGAAATCTTCCTACAGGCTTAGTGTGCCTCGATTAAATTAAATATTGACATTGGCATTAGCATTGTTTCTTTGGTGACTCAGATGCTTTTTTTTTTTAAGTTTATTTTATTTATTTATTTATTTTTACCATTTTATTTAATTTATTATTTTAATTTACATCCAAGTTAGTTAGCATATGGTGCAACAATGATTTCAGGAGTAGATTCCTTAATGCCGCTTACCCATTTAGCTCATCCCCCCTCCCACAACCCCTCCAGTAACCCTCTGTTTGTTCTCCATATTAAGAGTCTCTTATGTTTTGTCCTCCTTCCTGTTTATATATTATTTTTGCTTCCCTTCCCTTATGTTCATCTGTTCTGTGTCTTAAAGTCCTCATATGAGTGAAGTCATATATTTGTCTTTCTCTGACTGACAAATTTCGCTTAGCATAATACCCTCTGGTTCCATCCGCATGGTTGCAAATGACAAGGTTTCATTCTTTTTGATTGCCAAGTAATACTCCATTGTATGTATGTGTATATGTGTGTGTGTATACATACATATATATGTATACATATATATACACACATATATATATACATACATGGATGAAGAAGATGTGGTATGTATGTATGTGTGTATATATGTATACACAATATACATATATGTATATATGTATACGTATATGTATATACGTATACATACATATGTATACATATATACGTATATATATGTATATATACGTATATACACATACATGTATATGTATATGTGTGTATACATATATATACATGTATGTGTATATATACATATATATGTATACATACACACACACATACATACATACCACATCTTTATCCATTCATTCATCGATGGACATTTGGGCTCTTTCCATACTTTGGCTATTGTTGATAGTGCTGCTATAAACATGGGGGTGCATGTGCCCCTTCGAAACAGCATACCTGTATCCCTTAGATAAATACCTAGTACTATAATTGCTGGGTCATAGAGTAGTTCTATTTTTAGTTTTTTGAGGAACCTCCATATTGTTTTCCAGAGTGTCTGCACCAGCTTGCATTCCCACCAGCAGTGCAGAAGAGATCCTCTTTCTCCACATCCTCGCCAACATCTGTTGTTGCCTGAGTTGTTAATGTTAGCCATTCTGACAGGTGTGAGGTGGTATCTCATTGTGGTTTTGATTTGTATTTCCCTGATGATGAGTGATGTTGAGCATTTTTTCATGTGTCGGTTGGCTATCTGGATGTCTTCTTTGGAGAAGTTCTATTCATGTCTTTTGCCCATTTCTGCACTGGATTATTTGTTTTTTGGTGTTGAGTTTGAGAAGTTCTTTATAGATTTTGGATACTAACCCTTTATCTGATATGTCATTTGCAAATATCTTCTCCCATTCTGTCGGTTACCTTTTAGTTTTCCTGATTGTTTCCTTCGATGTGCAGAAGCTTTTTACTGTGATGCGGTCCCAATAGTTCATTTTTGCTTTTGTTTCCCTTGCCTCCAGAAGCTTTTTTGTACACGGGAACGTTTGCCATCGTAAGATCTGGGATGAGTGAGAGGATGTCTGTTTTTTATAAGTGGGAAAAGAATGATTTTTACAGGAAGTTGGAAAAACAGAATTGTTGTGACATTTCAACTTCAGTCATATTTTAGGCAGCTCAGTTTTAGGAAAGAGTAGATGAAAGTTGAATAAATGGGATTGATTTCCTAAAAATCATCTGTGTTTTCCTTGGAAAGTACTTATAGAATCCCAGTGTAGATAGACTCCAGTTTGAAAACTACTAAGTTTAAGACAATAAAATTATGTAGGGAATACAGTGTAGTTGCAGGGGATTCTGTTAATGCTCTTAGCCTCTTGGGCCTCTTGGCCTCTTCCCCATGGGCAAGATGCTGAATGGTGAGAAACTAGGTGAGAAAGCTCAGCCTTGTGGCCAGTTTTACTCTTGGAGCAAGGCTGCCATCAGGAATCATGCCTTCTGGTCTGTTTCTTTTTACTGCAGATTTTACAGGGACATGTCTTCAAGTGGGTGGAGGGGAGAGTCTCTGTCATCCTGCTCTGCCAGTCAGTGACTCAGTGGTAAGTATGCCTGCTCCCATTGGTGGTGCCTTGTTCCCAGCATCAGCTTTATCAGTAAGAGTGATAATTCTCAGCTGTCTACTGTTTTGCCTGTTTTTCAGTTTGTTCACAACTTGGTAGGAAGAAGGATGTGGTTTACTGTGTCCCCTAAATACTCTCCATTTTTAATAGTGCTATGAATATTAACACAATAAATATGTACTGTGAGTTTTCCTGAGTTCTTTTAGCCATGAAGTTATTATCAATGCTGCTTGCTTTTTTTCCTAATAGATTTGTGCATAGCAGTAAGTGTAGTTTGTTTTCAAATGTTATTTGCCAAGAGACTATCACTGGGCAATATACATAAAACATCAGGAGAGTTAAGTTCAGGAGAAAAAGAATTGCTCTGTAGCCTTAAAGAGTTCTTTAACATACACTATGTCCCAAGTTTCACAGGTGAATGAATACATTAAGGGGTTGACTCAGGAAATTGGGCTTGCTATTCTGTTTCTTCCTGTGCTATAATTTACCTAGGTTGCTAAGCCTTAGTTTGAACATTCATAAAACAATGGTATAAAGTATGGCCATTATATGAGAAAATAAGATTATAAAGCAAAATAAGGAAGTGATAACTAATAGAAGCTCTGGGCATAAATATCTCTCATATTTCAAGGAAATGGCACTTTTTAAAGGGACACAAACCTATGTTCTCTAAGCACTTGGGTCTTTATAAAATGACCTATGTTTTTGATTACGAAAAAATCTGTCAAGTTTAAAAGGTTTAATTTAACACAAAATAAACTCTTCTTGAATTCTCTACAATGGATTTGTGCAGATAATTCAAGTATTGTCCTACACTAGCAGAAATTTTGACTGACTTTGACTTTGTTGTGGTTATTGAAAGGAAGTTCTCCAGTAGAACCCTGCTTTTTAAAAGGAAACAGGTTCAGGAATTTCTGACAAGAAGAACCAAAAGATCACAGTTTTGATTCTTCTTTTCCTCTTGCCTCCAACATCTAATTTAACATCAAGTCCTATTGACCCTGTTTCCAAAATAGTATATCAAACATGACCAACCACTTCTCCATAGGTCTCCTGCTACTATCCTAGTACAAAATCAGTTGCTCTGATTTGGACAATGACAACAGCTTCTTGTTTGTCCATTCTTACCTTCTTTGTCATTAACCATTTAACAATATAAATCAGACTCTATCACTTCCCTATCTATACTTCGCTAATGTCTTTCTTTTGCATTGTAATAAAATCCAAACTCCTTATCATGGCCTATATCATCTATTCTACACCTACCTTATGGTCACTCTCCTATCACCTTCCTTGCTCATTATGTTTCAGCCATATTGTTTTTCCATCTTTGTTTGAATATTCCAAGCTCATTCCTACTTAGATTTTCTAAGGCCTGACTGAGAATATTCTCGTCAGTTAGGACTCAGCTCAAATGTTCACCCCTCAAAGAAGCTGATGTATGTCTAAAGAGCTCTTACTCTGTCTCCCTCAACTTTAATCATTCCCTATCCTGCTTAATTTTCTTTATCACATTTAGCACTACCTGAAATTATCTTATCTTTACATGTTTATTTTCTATCCCTCTGCTCACCCCCAATAGAATGTGATTCCATGATGGTAGAGCTGTTGGTCCTGTTTCCTGCTGTGTTGTCACAGTTTAGAATGAAGGTTGTCATTGATGGGAGTTATTAAATATTTGCTGAATGAGTGAATGAATTTTGCCAGTTTTTGCCAGCATATGGAGGTTTTTCCTTCTAGGGCAGAACTTAACCAAGCTACAAGATTGACATATAAAACCCTTATGTCAATATGTTAGTTTTCAGTGAGCAATATAACTGTCACATGGACTCAGATTTGCACTGATATGACCTGTTGAGGATTTTCTGCCTATGGGCTGACAAACAAAAGACTGGGGATTAAAGCAGAAACTTTTTGGGAAAAAATAGAATACAAGAAATGGGAATTAGATGGCTTGTATAGTTAAATATATCCATTTATTTAACAAATGTTTATAGGTATCTGACTGTGTTCTGTGCTAGGTACTGAAGAATCAAAAAGGAATAATATCAAGTACCAGCCCTTATGGATTTGCAGTCTAGTTGGGGAAGCCGGTGATAAACTGACAATTACAAATAAATGTCAAAAGTACTCTTTTTAGGTTAATGTCAGGGTGATATGTTTGGACCTAGAAGGGAAACTGAGCCTTGGGGGACTGAAGTGAGTTTCCCAGGAAATGTTATTTGAGCTCTGAGGAATTAGCCAGGCAGAACAAGGAATGGCATGGTGGGGGAAGGGTAGTGCTGGCAGAAGCTGCAGCCCAACCAAAGGTCTAGAACCTGGAGAAAGCAGGGCTTTCTAAAAACTCCAAGTAGATCTATGTGGCTGGAGTCGAGTTTGAGGTTGGAGCAGGGTAGGGTGAGAAGGCTGGTGATAAGAGCCATGGACTTCGGTTTGGACTTTATCCTGATAAGAGGTAAAAGGGAGCCATAGAAAGTTTTTGTTTTGGTGGAGAGATGGAGTTCTTCTTTCACATTGCCAGAGTACAGCCAGTACTTTGCATTCTTTTGTCACAAAGATTTTTCTATGAACATCTGGGTAAGGTCCACACTCCTTTTCCTTGCACACAAGACCTTTCCTTTGCTCACTCTCAGCCTTATATCTGCTGCTCTCCATTGTGTATTCTGTGCTCTAACCTGCCAAATTTCTCAGTTTCCAGACTCACTCTCCAATCTTTAATTATGCTTTTGTATCCCCCATTCCTGTTAGTACCCTCACCCACCCCACTTCCAAAAAATGTTATTGGATTATTCTTCCAAACTACAAAACTACATGTTCTTTGCAACAAGCCAAACAAAACAGAAATGTGCAAAGAAAAAGTTAAAACTTTCTTTCTTCCTCTTACCATTAAACCCATGTACAATGTGCTTAAAATATTTTTATGCTCTGAATGCTCAACTATATTTAATAAATACTCTAAAATATTTTTAACTAATGTAGATCTATGCTATAAAATTTGTACAGCTTTCACCCCCATTCCGCAAACAATATGGGCATCATTCCAGTACCTGATGGATGTCAGACCCTATGTTTTATCTCATTTCCTCCACAACTAACATATGAGGTAGATACTCTTATCCCCAGTGGGTAGATGAGGAACTGAGATGTGATTAGTTTGCCCAAGGTTGCACAGCTAGTGATTGTGGGAGCAGCAATTTGAACTTGGGGAATGTAGCTCTCAAGTCCACAGTGCTAGCCACTGACTTACTGTCTCCCAAATAACGCTATTTTTGTTCTTTTTAATAACTGCACAATGTTTATATTCAGAATTTATTTGGTCACGCCCTTACTGGTGAATGTTGAGGGTTATGTGTGTGTGTGTGTGTGTGTGCGTGCGTGCATGTGTTTTGCCACTACTTAAAATGCCTCAATGTGTAATTCTCCAAAGTGGGATTTGAGGTCAGAAGGCTCTCCAAAGTGGGATTTGAGGTAAGAGGGCTCATTCATTTATTTTTAAACAAAATCCAAACAAAAAAGTACCATTAGGATAACTGTGAATGCCTTTAAATAATGACTTTTTAATTATATAAATATTTTATTTTATTTTTTATTAAAATTTTTTAATTAATTAATTAATTAATTAATTTAGAAAGAGCATGAGCAGGGGAGGGGCAGAGATAGAGGGAGACAGAGAATCTGAAGCAGGCTCCAGGCTCTGAGCTGTTAGCACAGAGCATGATGTGGGGCTTGAACTCACAAACTGTGAGATCATGACCTGAGCTGAAGTCAGATGCTTAACTGATTGAGGCACCCATGTGCCCTATATAAAGATTTTAAATAAACAGTCTTTCATTATTACGTACATTGTTAAGACTCTGAATTTTGACAAACTGAGTTTAGCTGAGCTACCTGTAATAGCTTAGCTAATCATTTGCATTTGTATCCAGAAATGCATGTTTTAGTACCCAATTATCATAGTGAATATGCTAGTTATTTGCTAGCTTACTTTGTTTTGGAGACAAATGTGTCCAATCTTATTCAATAATTGTATAACGCATTTCAACACTTCAAAAACAGTGCCTGGGACTAGTATACAGCATGGCAGTTTATTCAGAGGTTGTTTCTTATATGGATTTTTTCTCCTGACTATACCTTCAGCTTATATCTTAGTTTGTCATTATCTCTTATAGTAGAACGTGCTCCCTAAATGACAGTTGATAAGTAAGTTATTAATATTGTTTTAAATACATTTTTTCTTGCATTATTGAATGTTCTTCCCCTTTAGAGAGCAACCTTGAAGATTTTATTTTTCATTTAGCTTTATGTATGTCTTCAGAGAAGAAAACTAAATCCTATTGCTTTCCTAAATAGCTATCTAATATCAGTTCTGAATTATTTTCTTGTTAATTAAAGAATAACCCAGATAGAAGTGCTAACTGGCATAGTGATAGTTTGCCTTTGTATTTTAGAACCTATTGGCCACCAATTAATACTGCATCTTGGTAGATATCTTCCTTCCCATCTCAGACAATAAGTTTCAAATGGCACAAATAAAGAATATACAATATTATCATCAATTTCTCCCAAAACTTTGAACAACCTCACCATGAATGACATTTATGTACTACATTTTTTTTTTTTAACCTACAGGCTACCATGTGGGGAAAAAATATGAGAAGGTTTTATTGACTAGATTTATTTTAATATTGAACATTTTTTTTACAATATCTGAGCTTGTGCACCAAAGATGTGACACAGGGTCAGAACTAGGGCAGGGATGCACTTATTTCAAATTCAGAATTTAAGAGGGTGCCAAATAGCTCTGTAATCAAGGTATATCCTATTTTGGTGTAATATTTTTTGAATAAAAATTAAGGCCAAAACATTAAAAATTTAAGTAAAGATCAGAAGAGATCTACATTCTGGTGTTTGGGGGACCATTAATCTGTTTGAATACTGGGTGAAAAATGAGTGGAAAAGGAGAGATCTCTCTGATTTCTTCTTTGGTTTAAAGACAAAATGGATCTAAACTTAATACCCCATCTCATACATAGCATCATTAGATTAGCATTATTTCAGTCAACATGGTAACTTTAATGAATTGAAACCATTATCTTCTATCATCTATATTTACTGTATAAACATGTCATTATCTTACCTATAAATTTGTTTAAAGTATTACACCACTTGGAAAGCTGAATGGAAATTTACAAAGAAATACAGCTGACCCTTGAACAGCACAGTTTTGAAATGTGGAGGTATACTTACACAGGGATTTTTGGGCATACTTATTTTTATTATATACAGTCAAACTTTTATGATTCAAGGGTTATGTATGTAGCATTCTAACACCCCACTTATACTTATTGATATTTTTAGCTTCTTAAGGTTTTCTTTTTTTTTGGCATTGTGGTTGATAAAACAGCACACCTTCATTTTGATATGCTGCTGGACTTCAGGTGAGGTTGAGAATTTTTCTGTATGTTTTTGAGATATTTGCATTTCTTCTTCTCTGATCTGTCCATTCATTTCCTCTTTTGTGCATTTTGTTGTTGTTGTTGGATTGCTTGTCCTTTATCATTTTTTTGGTGGGGGGGATGTTTATAGTAGTAGTAATATTAACCTTTTTTTCTAACATGTGTTCAAATAGTTTTTCCTCTTTTACATTCACTTGTCTTGATGTTTTAAAAGGCATCTTTTAACTTATAGAAATGTTTAATTTTTTATGTGGTTAAATCTGTTGGTCTTTCCCTTCATGGCTTTTGGGCTTCCTGAAATTGACAGATTTTTGGTATCTCTTTTCATTAAAGATTGGGACAGCCAGCCAAGACTCTTTGGAGAGTGCTTGATGGGCTTTGATAACTTTTGTCTCAGGCTCTTTTACTTGTGTTGCTACCTCCCACTCTCCTCCTTCTGAGGGATCTGTTCTTTTTTAGGATTTGTTATTATTACATTCAAGCAAAGCCTTTCTGACCTAGGAGTCATTTGTCACTTATAAAAGTGTGCTTGCATATCTTTACTCTGATTCACTATGTGCAGATTTTCTGTTTTTCTCCTTGTTTTAAGAAGCAATCACCATGTGGTCTTCTATTTTATGCTTTGTGTTTGGGCCATCTTCAGCTTCTGAGTTATTAAGCTTTTTAGAGGCACTCTAATGGGGAGGCATGCCCTTGGTATAAGAACTGTGGATGGTGAAGATAAATTGGTAATGTGGAGGTCATGGGCTTAATGGTGAGTTTGATTCTTTGATTATACCTGTATAATCCTGGGAGGTTGTTATAAGCCTCAGAGCCTTTTCCCATAAAATGGAAGTGATAATAATACTGCTCTGAGGCTACTTTTTGACAGTGCAAGAAAGGCCTCTAACAGTTAATTTAGATGTTTCTTTCTTTTTGGTCATGTTTCAAGAATATTTTAATGAGGTGAGGTCTTCACAAATTACCTTGGTACCCCTTTTGGCAAAACAAACTCTTTTATTTGCTGTCAGCCCATAAAAGAAGGATAAAATTTCTTGGCCTTAAAGACTGAAATCCTTTACAGAGTGTCTGGAATGAACTGCCTTTATTTCATTATTGAAAAGAGAAACTTTTAAACTCTTAGTGGAAATTAAATTTGAGACCATTTTACACAAACCATGGCTTAGGACCAAACATAGAGCATATGTAGGTAAAGGATAGACATGAGGGAGAAGAGTCTGGCCTGCATTTTGGTGGATTTCAAAATGTGCACAGAATTTGTTCCACATCTTCATTAGTGGGCTCAAAGAAAAGAAAGTTACAAGGGATCTAGAGTTACCCCCCCATGCTTGCCCCCTGCCCTCAAGCTGGTGATCATAAAACCAATTTATGAATGCAGTTTGTTAAATTGCTCAACTGATAGTATTTCTAATTTAAGTTCTTTTTTTTTTTAATTTTTTTAAACGTTTATTCATTTTTGAGACAGAGAGAGACAGAGCATGAATGGGGGAAGGTCAGAGAGAGAGGGAGACACAGAATCTGAAACAGGCTCCAGGCTCTGAGCTGTCAGCACAGAGCCCGACGCGGGGCTCGAACTCACGGACCACGAGATCATGACCTGAGCCGAAGTCGGATGCCCAACTGACTGAGCCACCCAGGCGCCCTCAACTGATAGTATTTCTGGATGTTAACTAATTTTAGAGGATTTGGGGCTGGGTATGGGGAGCTGAGAAGTGGATCTCAGGAGAAGTGGATCTCAGGAGAACTTATGCCTGACCCTGTGTAATGATCTGCTTTATTCTTTGCCTCCCACATCCACATTTGAGGCAGCATAGACCTGCTCTTAGATCTGAATCCGGTAGACAAGAGGAAAGAGGACTGACAAAACCAGATCCTAGTTTAAAAGTCTTGCTGTCCTTCAAGCTCAGACCTTGACGGGTTCAGACTTTATGCATGAAATCAAAGCAACTAACATATTTGAATGCCATGTTAAGACACTGTGAGATGGTGAGTGTATATGTAAGGGAGAGAAAGAAAGATAAGGGGTAAGGGAGATGGAATAGTGGGTATAGAATTAAGGCAAAGTTCTTGCCCTCAAGTAGCAGAAACAGTTAACTCAAATGCCTAGAAGGCCAACTACATTAAGTTAGTCAAGTGGTTTTGCACATGTAAGAAAAACAACATAGTGAGCAGGATGAATGACAACAGATACTTGTGTCACTAACAAAGGAGGTGGTGGGGGCTATGGCAAACTGAAGTGTGCATCTCCGTTTACCAGGAGTAGCCCATGCAATGATCTAGCAGATCTAGTTCTCAAAGTAGGGTTCCTGGACCAGCAGCATCAGACTTGCCTGGAAACTTATTAGAAATTATAGTTTTCAGGCTATCCCTGACCTACTGAATCAGAAATTCTGAGGGTGGGGTCCTGCATTCTATATTTTAACAATCTCTCTGTGATTCTGATGCTCCCTAAAATTTGAGTGCTGCTTTGTGGGAATTTGGACCCAGTGTTGCCAGATTTTTTGATTTTTCAAAAAGATGCTAGAAAACTAAATTTTATGGAACTATACAGATTTTTAGATATTAAAAACTACAGAGAGTATATGTAATTTGGGGAGGGCCGTAGAAAACTACTTGTATAGGCCACACTGTAACCAAAGAAAGTACATCTGTGGGCCTTGTGGTCTCCATGCCTCCAGTTTCAACTTATAAATCAAATATCATGTTGACAATGA